>NW_025753027.1:0-11440 GCF_021184085.1 Oncorhynchus gorbuscha
ACCTGGACAAGACAGTACAGGGAGCAGACAGCTTCACAACACCTGGACAAGACAGTACAGGGAGCAGACAGCTTCACAACACCTGGACAAGACAGTACAGGGAGCAGACAGCTTCACAACACCTGGACAAGCCAGTACAGGGAGCAGACAGCTTCACAACACCTGGACAAGACAGTACAGGGAGCAGACAGCTTCACAACACCTGGACAAGACAGTACAGGAAGCAGACAGCTTCACAACACCTAAACAAGACAGTACAGGGAGCAGACATCTTCACAACACCTGGACAAGACAGTACAGGAGCAGACAGCTTCACAACACCTAAACAAGACAGTACAGGGAGCAGACAGCTTCACAACACCTAAACAAGACAGTACAGGGAGCAGACAGCTTCACAACACCTGGACAAGACAGTACAGGAGCAGACAGCTTCACAACACCTAAACAAGACAGTACAGGGAGCAGACAGCTTCACAACACCTAAACAAGACAGTACAGGGAGCAGACAGCTTCACAACACCTGGACAAGACAGTACAGGGAGCAGACAGCTTCACAACACCTAAACAAGACAGTACAGGGAGCAGACAGCTTCACAACACCTGGACAAGACAGTACAGGGAGCAGACAGCTTCACAACACCTAGACAAGACAGTACAGGGAGCAGACAGCTTCACAACACCTGGACAAGACAGTACAGGGAGCAGACAGCTTCACAACACCTGGACAAGACAGTACAGGGAGCAGACAGCTTCACAACACCTGGACAAGACAGTACAGGGAGCAGACAGCTTCACAACACCTGGACAAGACAGTACAGGAGCAGACAGCTTCACAACACTTAAACAAGAAAGTACAGGAGCAGACAGCTTCACAACACCTGGACAAGACACTACAGGGAGCAGACAGCTTCACAACACCTGGATAAGACAGTACAGGGAGCAGACAGCTTCACAACACCTAAACAAGACAGTACAGGGAGCAGACAGCTTCACAACACCTGGACAAGACAGTACAGGGAGCAGACAGCTTCACAACACCTAAACAAGACAGTACAGGGAGCAGACAGCTTCACAACACCTGGACAAGACAGTACAGGGAGCAGACAGCTTCACAACACCTGGATAAGACAGTACAGGGAGCAGACAGCTTCACAACACCTAAACAAGACAGTACAGGGAGCAGACAGCTTCACAACACCTGGACAAGACAGTACAGGGAGCAGACAGCTTCACAACACCTGGATAAGACAGTACAGGAGCAGACAGCTTCACAACACCTGGACAAGACAGTACAGGGAGCAGACAGCTTCACAATACCTGGACAAGACAGTACAGGGAGCAGACAGCTTCACAACACCTGGATAAGACAGTACAGGGAGCAGACAGCTTCACAATACCTAAACAAGACAGTACAGGGAGCAGACAGCTTCACAATACCTAAACAAGCCAGTACAGGGAGCAGACAGCTTCACAATACCTGGACAAGACAGTACAGGGAGCAGACAGCTTCACAACACCTGGGTAAGACAGTACAGGGAGCAGACAGCTTCACAACACCTGGATAAGACAGTACAGGGAGTAGACAGCTTCACAACACCTGGATAAGAGAGTACAGGGAGCAGACAGCTTCACAACACCTAAACAAGCCAGTACAGGGAGCAGACAGCTTCACAATACCTGGACAAGACAGTACAGAGAGCAGACAGCTTCACAACACCTGGATAAGACAGTACAGGGAGCAGACAGCTTCACAACACCTAGACAAGACAGTACAGGGAGTAGACAGCTTCACAACACCTGGATAACACAGTACAGGGAGCAGACAGCTTCACAATACCTAAACAAGACAGTACAGGGAGCAGACAGCTTCACAACACCTGGACAAGACAGTACAGGGAGCAGACAGCTTCACAACACCTAAACAAGACAGTACAGGGAGCAGACAGCTTCACAACACCTGGACAAGACAGTACAGGGAGCAGACAGCTTCACAACACCTGGACAAGACAGTACAGGGAGCAGACAGCTTCACAACACCTGGACAAGACAGTACAGGGAGCAGACAGCTTCACAACACCTGGACAAGACAGTACAGGGAGCAGACAGCTTCACAACACCTGGACAAGACAGTACAGGGAGCAGACAGCTTCACAACACTTAAACAAGAAAGTACAGGGAGCAGACAGCTTCACAACACCTGGACAAGACACTACAGGGAGCAGACAGCTTCACAACACCTGGATAAGACAGTACAGGGAGCAGACAGCTTCACAACACCTAAACAAGACAGTACAGGGAGCAGACAGCTTCACAACACCTGGACAAGACAGTACAGGGAGCAGACAGCTTCACAACACCTAAACAAGACAGTACAGGGAGCAGACAGCTTCACAACACCTGGACAAGACAGTACAGGGAGCAGACAGCTTCACAACACCTGGATAAGACAGTACAGGGAGCAGACAGCTTCACAACACCTAAACAAGACAGTACAGGGAGCAGACAGCTTCACAACACCTGGACAAGACAGTACAGGGAGCAGACAGCTTCACAACACCTGGATAAGACAGTACAGGGAGCAGACAGCTTCACAACACCTGGACAAGACAGTACAGGGAGCAGACAGCTTCACAATACCTGGACAAGACAGTACAGGGAGCAGACAGCTTCACAACACCTGGATAAGACAGTACAGGGAGCAGACAGCTTCACAATACCTAAACAAGACAGTACAGGGAGCAGACAGCTTCACAATACCTAAACAAGCCAGTACAGGAGCAGACAGCTTCACAATACCTGGACAAGACAGTACAGGGAGCAGACAGCTTCACAACACCTGGGTAAGACAGTACAGGGAGCAGACAGCTTCACAACACCTGGATAAGACAGTACAGGGAGTAGACAGCTTCACAACACCTGGATAAGAGAGTACAGGGAGCAGACAGCTTCACAACACCTAAACAAGCCAGTACAGGGAGCAGACAGCTTCACAATACCTGGACAAGACAGTACAGAGAGCAGACAGCTTCACAACACCTGGATAAGACAGTACAGGGAGCAGACAGCTTCACAACACCTAGACAAGACAGTACAGGGAGTAGACAGCTTCACAACACCTGGATAACACAGTACAGGGAGCAGACAGCTTCACAATACCTAAACAAGACAGTACAGGGAGCAGACAGCTTCACAACACCTGGATAACACAGTACAGGGAGCAGACAGCTTCACAATACCTAAACAAGACAGTACAGAGAGCAGACAGCTTCACAACACCTAAACAAGCCAGTACAGGGAGCAGACAGCTTCACAATACCTGGACAAGACAGTACAGGGAGCAGACAGCTTCACAACACCTAGACAAGACAGTACAGGGAGCAGACAGCTTCACAACACCTGGACAAGACAGTACAGGGAGCAGACAGCTTCACAACACCTGGACAAGACAGTACAGGGAGCAGACAGCTTCACAACACCTGGACAAGACAGTACAGGGAGCAGACAGCTTCACAACACCTGGACAAGACAGTACAGGGAGCAGACAGCTTCACAACACTTAAACAAGAAAGTACAGGGAGCAGACAGCTTCACAACACCTGGACAAGACACTACAGGGAGCAGACAGCTTCACAACACCTGGATAAGACAGTACAGGGAGCAGACAGCTTCACAACACCTAAACAAGACAGTACAGGAGCAGACAGCTTCACAACACCTGGACAAGACAGTACAGGGAGCAGACAGCTTCACAACACCTAAACAAGACAGTACAGGGAGCAGACAGCTTCACAACACCTGGACAAGACAGTACAGGGAGCAGACAGCTTCACAACACCTGGATAAGACAGTACAGGGAGCAGACAGCTTCACAACACCTAAACAAGACAGTACAGGGAGCAGACAGCTTCACAACACCTGGACAAGACAGTACAGGGAGCAGACAGCTTCACAACACCTGGATAAGACAGTACAGGGAGCAGACAGCTTCACAACACCTGGACAAGACAGTACAGGGAGCAGACAGCTTCACAATACCTGGACAAGACAGTACAGGGAGCAGACAGCTTCACAACACCTGGATAAGACAGTACAGGGAGCAGACAGCTTCACAATACCTAAACAAGACAGTACAGGGAGCAGACAGCTTCACAATACCTAAACAAGCCAGTACAGGGAGCAGACAGCTTCACAACACCTGGACAAGACAGTACAGGGAGCAGACAGCTTCACAACACCTGGATAAGACAGTACAGGGAGCAGACAGCTTCACAACACCTAAACAAGACAGTACAGGGAGCAGACAGCTTCACAACACCTGGACAAGACAGTACAGGGAGCAGACAGCTTCACAACACCTGGATAAGACAGTACAGGGAGCAGACAGCTTCACAACACCTGGACAAGACAGTACAGGGAGCAGACAGCTTCACAATACCTGGACAAGACAGTACAGGGAGCAGACAGCTTCACAACACCTGGATAAGACAGTACAGGGAGCAGACAGCTTCACAATACCTAAACAAGACAGTACAGGGAGCAGACAGCTTCACAATACCTAAACAAGCCAGTACAGGGAGCAGACAGCTTCACAATATCTGGACAAGACAGTACAGGGAGCAGACAGCTTCACAACACCTGGGTAAGACAGTACAGGGAGCAGACAGCTTCACAACACCTGGATAAGACAGTACAGGGAGTAGACAGCTTCACAACACCTGGATAAGAGAGTACAGGGAGCAGACAGCTTCACAACACCTAAACAAGCCAGTACAGGGAGCAGACAGCTTCACAATACCTGGACAAGACAGTACAGAGAGCAGACAGCTTCACAACACCTGGATAAGACAGTACAGGGAGCAGACAGCTTCACAACACCTAGACAAGACAGTACAGGGAGTAGACAGCTTCACAACACCTGGATAACACAGTACAGGGAGCAGACAGCTTCACAACACCTGGATAACACAGTACAGGGAGCAGACAGCTTCACAATACCTAAACAAGACAGTACAGAGAGCAGACAGCTTCACAACACCTAAACAAGCCAGTACAGGGAGCAGACAGCTTCACAATACCTGGACAAGACAGTACAGGGAGCAGACAGCTTCACAACACCTAGACAAGACAGTACAGGGAGCAGCCAGCTTCACAACACCTAGACAAGACAGTACAGGGAGCAGACAGCTTCACAACACCTAGACAAGACAGTACAGGGAGCAGACAGCTTCACAACACCTAGACAGGACAGTACAGGGAGCAGACAGCTTCACAATACCTGGACAAGACAGTACAGGGACCAGACAGCTTCACAACACCTGGATAAGACAGTACAGGGAGCAGACAGCTTCACAATACCTAAACAAGACAGTACAGGGTGCAGACAGCTTCACAACACCTAAACAAGCCAGTACAGGGAGCAGACAGCTTCACAATACCTGGACAAGACAGTACAGGGAGCAGACAGCTTCACAACACCTGGATAAGACAGTACAGGGAGCAGACAGCTTCACAACACCTGGATAAGACAGTACAGGGAGCAGACAGCTTCACAACACCTGGATAAGACAGTACAGGGAGCAGACAGCTTCACAACACCTAGACAAGACAGTACAGGGAGCAGACAGCTTCACAACACCGAGACAAGACAGTACAGGGAGCAGACAGCTTCACAATACCTAAACAAGACAGTACAGGGAGCAGACAGCTTCACAACACCTGGATAACACAGTACAGGGAGCAGACAGCTTCACAATACCTAAACAAGACAGTACAGAGAGCAGACAGCTTCACAACACCTAAACAAGCCAGTACAGGGAGCAGACAGCTTCACAACACCTAGACAAGCCAGTACAGGGAGCAGACAGCTTCACAACACCTAAACAAGACAGTACAGAGAGCAGACAGCTTCACAACACCTAAACAAGACAGTACAGAGAGCAGACAGCTTCACAACACCTAAACAAGACAGTACAGAGAGCAGACAGCTTCACAACACCTAAACAAGCCAGTACAGGGAGCAGACAGCTTCACAACACCTAGACAAGACAGTACAGGGAGCAGACAGCTTCACAACACCGAGACAAGACAGTACAGGGAGCAGACAGCTTCACAATACCTAAACAAGACAGTACAGGGAGCAGACAGCTTCACAACACCTGGATAACACAGTACAGGGAGCAGACAGCTTCACAATACCTAAACAAGACAGTACAGAGAGCAGACAGCTTCACAACACCTGGACAAGACAGTACAGGGAGCAGACAGCTTCACAATACCTAAACAAGACAGTACAGAGAGCAGACAGCTTCACAACACCTAAACAAGCCAGTACAGGGAGCAGACAGCTTCACAATACCTGGACAAGACAGTACAGGGAGCAGACAGCTTCACAACACCTAGACAAGACAGTACAGGGAGCAGCCAGCTTCACAACACCTAGACAAGACAGTACAGGGAGCAGACAGCTTCACAACACCTAGACAAGACAGTACAGGGAGCAGACAGCTTCAAAACAAGCCTAGTACAGGGAGCAGACAGCTTCCACAATATCTGGACAAGACAGTACAGGAGCAGACAGCTCACAACACCTGGGCAAGACAGCAGGAGCAGACAGCTTCACAACACCTGGATAACAGTATGTGGGACATATAATGAATAGCCCACAACACCTGGATAAGAGAGTACAGGGCACAGAGATCCAGCAACACCTAAACAAGCCAGTACAGGGAGCAGACAGCCTCACAATACCTGACAAGACAGTACAGGGAGCAGACAGCTTCACAACACCTGGATAAGACAGTACAGGAGCAGACAGCTCCACAACACCTGGATAAGACAGTACAGGAGCAGACAGCTCACAACACCTGGATAAGACAGCACAGGAGCAGACAGCTTCCACAACACCTGGACAAGACAGTACAGGAGACAGCCAGCCCCACAACACCGGAAACAAGACAGCACAGGAGCAGACAGCTTCCACAACACCTAGACAAGACAGTACAGGAGCAGATAGCCTCACAACACCTGGACAAGACAGTACAGGAGCAGACAGCTTCCACAACACCTAGACAGGACAGACAGGAGCAGACAGCTTCCATAATACCTAGACAAGACAGTACAGGACAAGAGATGCACAGCCTACAACACCCTGGACAGTCACAACACACAGCACAGGATACAGACAGCTTCACAATACCTAAACAAGACAGTACAGGGACCAGACAGCCTCACAAACACCCAAATAAGACAGTACAGGAGCAGACAGCTTCACAACACCTAGACAGGACAGCAGGTACAGGGAGCAGCCAGCTTCACAACACCTAGACAAGATATACAGGGAGCAGACAGCTTCCACAACACCTAGACAAGACAGTACAGGGGAGAGCTCACAAACACCTGGACAAGACAGTACAGGGAGCAGACAGCCTCCACAACACCTGGACAAGACAGTACAGGGGATCCAGACAGCCTACACAACACCTGGATAAGACAGCCACAGGAGCAGACAGCTCATAACACCTGAAACAAGACCAGTACAGGGTGCAGACAGCTTCCACAAACATCTAAACAAATACAGGAAGACAGTCAATAATACCTGACAAGACAGTACAGGGAGTGAAGTCACAACACTGATAAGACACATAAAATGAGGAGCACTAGACAGCCTACAACACCTGATAAGACAGTACAGGGAGCAGACAGCTTCACCCACCTGATAATTACACAGGAGCAGACAGCTCACACATCTAAACAAGACAGTACAGAGAGCAGACAGTCCACAACCATCCAGCTGGAAAGCCAAAGACAGTACAGGGAGCAGACAGCTTCACAACACCTGGATAACACAGTACAGGGAGCAGACAGCTTCACAATACCTAAACAAGACAGTACAGAGAGCAGACAGCTTCACAACACCTAAACAAGCCAGTACAGGGAGCAGACAGCTTCACAATACCTGGACAAGACAGTACAGGGAGCAGACAGCTTCACAACACCTAGACAAGACAGTACAGGGAGCAGCCAGCTTCACAACACCTAGACAAGACAGTACAGGGAGCAGACAGCTTCACAACACCTAGACAAGACAGTACAGGGAGCAGACAGCTTCACAACACCTAGACATGACAGTACAGGGAGCAGACAGCTTCACAATACCTAAACAAGACAGTACAGGGAGCAGACAGCTTCACAACACCTGGACAAGACAGTACAGGGAGCAGACAGCTTCACAATACCTGGACAAGACAGTACAGGGAGCAGACAGCTTCACAACACCTGGATAAGACAGTACAGGGAGCAGACAGCTTCACAATACCTAAACAAGACAGTACAGGGAGCAGACAACTTCACAACACCTAAACAAGCCAGTACAGGGAGCAGACAGCTTCACAATACCTGGACAAGACAGTACAGGGAGCAGACAGCTTCACAACACCTGGATAAGACAGTACAGGGAGCAGACAGCTTCACAACACCTGGATAAGACAGTACAGGGAGCAGACAGCTTCACAACACCTGGATAAGACAGTACAGGGAGCAGACAGCTTCACAACACCTAGACAAGACAGTACAGGGAGCAGCCAGCTTCACAACACCGAGACAAGACAGTACAGGGAGCAGACAGCTTCACAACACCTAGACAAGACAGTACAGGGAGCAGACAGCTTCACAACACCTAGACAAGACAGTACAGGGAGCAGACAGCTTCACAACACCTAGACATGACAGTACAGGGAGCAGACAGCTTCACAATACCTAAACAAGACAGTACAGGGAGCAGACAGCTTCACAACACCTGGACAAGACAGTACAGGGAGCAGACAGCTTCACAATACCTAAACAAGACAGTACAGGGAGCAGACAGCTTCACAACACCTGGACAAGACAGTACAGGGAGCAGACAGCTTCACAATACCTAAACAAGACAGTACAGGGAGCAGACAGCTTCACAACACCTAAACAAGCCAGTACAGGGAGCAGACAGCTTCACAATACCTGGACAAGACAGTACAGGGAGCAGACAGCTTCACAACACCTGGATAAGACAGTACAGGGAGCAGACAGCTTCACAACACCTGGATAAGACAGTACAGGGAGCAGACAGCTTCACAACACCTGGATAAGACAGTACAGGGAGCAGACAGCTTCACAACACCTAGACAAGACAGTACAGGGAGCAGCCAGCTTCACAACACCGAGACAAGACAGTACAGGGAGCAGACAGCTTCACAACACCTAGACAAGACAGTACAGGGAGCAGACAGCTTCACAACACCTAGACAAGACAGTACAGGGAGCAGACAGCTTCACAACACCTAGACAGGACAGTACAGGGAGCAGACAGCTTCATAATAGCTAGACAAGACAGTACAGGGAGCAGACAGCTTCACAACACCTGGATAACACAGTACAGGGAGCAGACAGCTTCACAATACCTAAACAAGACAGTACAGAGAGCAGACAGCTTCACAACACCTAAACAAGCCAGTACAGGGAGCAGACAGCTTCACAACACCTAGACAGGACAGTACAGGGAGCAGCCAGCTTCACAACACCTAGACAAGACAGTACAGGGAGCAGACAGCTTCACAACACCTAGACAAGACAGTACAGGGAGCAGACAGCTTCACAACACCTAGACAGGACAGTACAGGGAGCAGACAGCTTCACAATACCTGGACAAGACAGTACAGGGACCAGACAGCTTCACAACACCTGGATAAGACAGTACAGAGAGCAGACAGCTTCACAATACCTAAACAAGACAGTACAGGGTGCAGACAGCTTCACAACACCTAAACAAGCCAGTACAGGGAGCAGACAGCTTCACAATACCTGGACAAGACAGTACAGGGAGCAGACAGCTTCACAACACCTGGATAAGACAGTACAGGGAGCAGACAGCTTCACAACACCTGGATAAGACAGTACAGGGAGCAGACAGCTTCACAACACCTGGATAAGACAGTACAGGGAGCAGACAGCTTCACAACACCTAGACAAGACAGTACAGGGAGCAGACAGCTTCACAACACCGAGACAAGACAGTACAGGGAGCAGACAGCTTCACAATACCTAAACAAGACAGTACAGGGAGCAGACAGCTTCACAACACCTGGATAACACAGTACAGGGAGCAGACAGCTTCACAATACCTAAACAAGACAGTACAGAGAGCAGACAGCTTCACAACACCTAAACAAGCCAGTACAGGGAGCAGACAGCTTCACAATACCTGGACAAGACAGTACAGGGAGCAGACAGCTTCACAACACCTAGACAAGACAGTACAGGGAGCAGCCAGCTTCACAACACCTAGACAAGACAGTACAGGGAGCAGACAGCTTCACAACACCTAGACAAGACAGTACAGGGAGCAGACAGCTTCACAACACCTAGACATGACAGTACAGGGAGCAGACAGCTTCACAATACCTAAACAAGACAGTACAGGGAGCAGACAGCTTCACAACACCTGGACAAGACAGTACAGGGAGCAGACAGCTTCACAATACCTGGACAAGACAGTACAGGGAGCAGACAGCTTCACAACACCTGGATAAGACAGTACAGGGAGCAGACAGCTTCACAATACCTAAACAAGACAGTACAGGGAGCAGACAGCTTCACAACACCTAAACAAGCCAGTACAGGGAGCAGACAGCTTCACAATACCTGGACAAGACAGTACAGGGAGCAGACAGCTTCACAACACCTGGATAAGACAGTACAGGGAGCAGACAGCTTCACAACACCTGGATAAGACAGTACAGGGAGCAGACAGCTTCACAACACCTGGATAAGACAGTACAGGGAGCAGACAGCTTCACAACACCTAGACAAGACAGTACAGGGAGCAGCCAGCTTCACAACACCGAGACAAGACAGTACAGGGAGCAGACAGCTTCACAACACCTAGACAAGACAGTACTGGGAGCAGACAGCTTCACAACACCTAGACAAGACAGTACAGGGAGCAGACAGCTTCACAACACCTAGACAGGACAGTACAGGGAGCAGACAGCTTCATAATAGCTAGACAAGACAGTACAGGGAGCAGACAGCTTCACAACACCTAGACAAGACAGTACAGGGAGCAGACAGCTTCACAACACCTAGACAGGACAGTACAGGGAGCAGCCAGCTTCACAATAGCTAGACAAGACAGTGCAGGGAGCAGACAGCTTCACAACACCTAGACAACACAGTACAGGGAGCAGACAGCTTCACAACACCTAGACAGGACAGTACAGGGAGCAGCCAGCTTCACAATAGCTCGACAAGACAGTACAGGGAGCAGACAGCTTCACAACACCTAGACAAGACAGTACAGGAAGCAGACAGCTTCACAACACCTAGACAGGACAGTACAGGGAGCAGACAGCTTCACAACACCTAGACAAGACAGTACAGGGAGCAGACAACTTCACAACACATAGAC
>NW_025753028.1:0-11438 GCF_021184085.1 Oncorhynchus gorbuscha
GAGAGAGACAACACTATAAACACTATAAACACTGTTCTGTGGTGGTCACTGCAACAGGGCGGAGAGAGAGACACCACTATAAACACTGTTGATGTTCTGTGGTGGTCACTGCAGCAGGGAGGAGAGAGAGACAACACTATAAACACTGTTGATGTTCTGTGGTGGTCACTGCAGCAGGGAGGAGAGAGACAACACTATAAACACTGTTGATGTTCTGTGGTGGTCACTGCAGCAGGGAGGAGAGAGAGAGACAACACTATAAACACTGTTGATGTTCTGTGGTGGTCGCTGCAGCAGGGAGGAGGAGACAACACTATAAACACTGTTGATGTTCTGTGGTGGTCAGCAGCAGGGAGGGAGAGAGAGAGACAACACTATAAACACTGTTGATGTTCTGTGGTGGTCGCTGCAGCAGGGAGGAGAGACAGACAACACTATAAACACTGTTGATGTTCTGTGGTGGTCGCTGCAGCAGGAGGAGAGAGAGACAACACTATATAAACACTGTTCTGTGGTGGTCACTGCAGCAGGGGGAGGAGAGAGACAACACTATAAACACTGTTGATGTTCTGTGGTGGTCACTGCAGCAGGAGAGACAGACACCACTATAAAACTGTTGACTGTGGTGGTCACTGCAGCAGGGAGGAGAGAGAGACAACACTATAAACACTGTTCTGTGGTGGTCACTGCAGCAGGGAGGAGAGAGAGACACACTATAAACACTGTTGATGTTCTGTGGTGGTCACTGCAGCAGGGAGGAGAGAGGACAACACTATAAACACTGTTGATGTTGGTGGTCACTGCAGCAGGGAGGAGAGAGAGACAACACTATAAACACTGTTCTGTGGTGGTCACTGCAGCAGGGAGGAGAGAGAGACACCACTATAAACACTGTTGATGTTCTGTGGTGGTCACTGCAGCAGGGAGGAGAGAGAGACAACACTATAAACACTATAAACACTGTTCTGTGGTGGTCACTGCAACAGGGCGGAGAGAGAGACACCACTATAAACACTGTTGATGTTCTGTGGTGGTCACTGCAGCAGGGAGGAGAGAGGGACACCACGATAAACACTGTTGATGTTCTGTGGTGGTCACTGCAGCAGGGAGGAGAGAGAGACAACACTATAAACACTGTTGATGTTCTGTGGTGGTCACTGCAGCAGGGAGGAGAGAGAGACAACACTATAAACACTGTTGATGTTCTGTGGTGGTCAACGCAGCAGGGAGGAGAGAGAGACAACACTATAAACACTGTTGATGTTCTGTGGTGGTCAACGCAGCAGGGAGGAGAGAGAGACACCACTATAAACACTGTTGATGTTCTGTGGTGGTCACTGCAGCAGGGAGGAGAGAGAGACAACACTATAAACACTGTTCTGTGGTGGTCACTGCAGCAGGGAGGAGAGAGACAACACTATAAACACTGTTGATGTTCTGTGGTGGTCACTGCAGCAGGGAGGAGAGAGAGACAACACTATAAACACTGTTGATGTTCTGTGGTGTTCTATAAACACTGTTGATGTTCTGTGGTGGTCACTGCAGCAGGGAGGAGAGAGAGACAACACTATAAACACTGTTGATGTTCTGTGGTCGCTGCAGCAGGGAGAGAGAGACAACACTATAAACACTGTTGATGTTCTGTGGTGGTCAGCTGCACACAGGGAGGAGAGAGAGAGACAACACTATAAACACTGTTGATGTTCTGTGGTGGTCGCTGCAGCAGGGAGGAGAGAGACAACACTATAAACACTGTTGATGTTCTGTGGTGGTCGCTGCAGCAGGGAGGAGAGAGAGACAACACTATAAACACTGTTGATGTTCTGTGGTGGTCACTGCAACAGGGAGGAGAGAGAGACAACACTATAAACACTGTTGATGTTCTGTGGTGGTCGCTGCAGCAGGGAGGAGAGACAGACACCACTATAAACACTGTTGATGTTCTGTGGTGGTCACTGCAGCAGGGAGGAGAGAGAGACAACACTATAAACACTGTTGATGTTCTGTGGTGGTCACTGCAGCAGGGAGGAGAGAGAGACAACACTATAAACACTGTTGATGTTCTGTGGTGGACAACACTATAAACACTGTTCTGCAGCAGGGAGAGAGAGAGACAACACTATAAACACTGTTGATGTTCTGTGGTGGTCACTGCAGCAGGGAGGAGAGAGAGACAACACTATAAACACTGTTGATGTTCTGTGGTGGTCACTGCAGCAGGGAGGAGAGAGAGACAACACTATAAACACTGTTGATGTTCTGTGGTGGTCACTGCAGCAGGGAGGAGAGAGAGACAACACTATAAACACTGTTGATGTTCTGTGGTGGTCACTGCAGCAGGGAGGAGAGAGAGACAACACTATAAACACTGTTGATGTTCTGTGGTGGTCACTGCAGCAGGGAGAGAGAGAGACAACACTATAAACACTGTTGATGTTCTGTGGTGGTCACTGCAGCAGGGAGGAGAGAGAGACAACACTATAAACACTGTTCTGTGGTGGTCGCTGCAGCAGGGAGGAGAGAGAGACAACACTATAAACACTGTTGATGTTCAGGGTCACTGCAGCAGGGAGAGAGAGACAACACTATAAACACTGTTGATGTTCTGTGGTGGTCACTGCAGCAGGGAGGAGAGAGAGACAACACTATAAACACTGTTGATGTTCTGTGGTGGTCACTGCAGCAGGGAGGAGAGAGAGACAACACTATAAACACTGTTGATGTTCTGTGGTGGTCACTGCAGCAGGGAGGAGAGAGAGACACCACTATAAACACTGTTGATGTTCTGTGGTGGTCACTGCAGCAGGGGGAGAGAGAGACAACACTATAAACACTGTTGATGTTCTGTGGTGGTCACTGCAGCAGGGAGGAGAGAGAGACAACACTATAAACACTGTTGATGTTCTGTGGTGGTCACTGCAGCAGGGAGGAGAGAGAGACAACACTATAAACACTGTTGATGTTCTGTGGTGGTCACTGCAGCAGGGAGGAGAGAGACAACACTATAAACACTGTTGATGTTCTGTGGTGGTCACTGCAGCAGGGAGGAGAGAGAGACAACACTATAAACACTGTTGATGTTCTGTGGTGGTCGCTGCAGCAGGGAGGAGAGAGAGACAACACTATAAACACTGTTGATGTTCTGTGGTGGTCGCTGCAGCAGGGAGGAGAGAGAGACAACACTATAAACACTGTTGATGTTCTGTGGTGGTCACTGCAGCAGGGAGGAGAGAGAGACAACACTATAAACACTGTTGATGTTCTGTGGTGGTCACTGCAGCAGGGAGGAGAGAGAGACAACACTATAAACACTGTTGATGTTCTGTGGTGGTCACTGCAGCAGGGAGAGAGAGAGACAACACTATAAACACTGTTGATGTTCTGTGGTGGTCACTGCAGCAGGGAGGAGAGAGAGACAACACTATAAACACTGTTGATGTTCTGTGGTGGTCACTGCAGCAGGGAGGAGAGAGAGACAACACTATAAACACTGTTGATGTTCTGTGGTGGTCACTGCAGCAGGGAGGAGAGAGACAACACTATAAACACTGTTGATGTTCTGTGGTGGTCGCTGCAGCAGGGAGGAGAGAGAGACAACACTATAAACACTGTTGATGTTCTGTGGTGGTCACTGCAGCAGGGAGGAGAGAGAGACAACACTATAAACACTGTTGATGTTCTGTGGTGGTCACTGCAGCAGGGGAGAGAGAGACAACACTATAAACACTGTTGATGTTCTGTGGTGGTCACTGCAGCAGGGAGAGAGAGAGACAACACTATAAACACTGTTGATGTTCTGTGGTGGTCACTGCAGCAGGGAGGAGAGAGAGACAACACTATAAACACTGTTGATGTTCTGTGGTGGTCACTGCAGCAGGGAGAGAGAGAGACAACACTATAAACACTGTTGATGTTCTGTGGTGGTCACTGCTGCAGGGAGGAGAGAGAGACAACACTATAAACAGGGAGGGAGGAGAGAGAGACAACACTATAAACACTGTTGATGTTCTGTGGTGGTCACTGCAGCAGGGAGGAGAGAGAGACAACACTATAAACACTGTTGATGTTCTGTGGTGGTCACTGCAGCAGGGAGGAGAGAGAGACAACACTATAAACACTGTTGATGTTCTGTGGTGGTCGCTGCAGCAGGGAGGAGAGAGAGACAACACTATAAACACTGTTGATGTTCTGTGGTGGTCACTGCAGCAGGGAGGAGAGAGAGACAACACTATAAACACTGTTGATGTTCTGTGGTGGTCACTGCAGCAGGGAGGAGAGAGAGACAACACTATAAACACTGTTGATGTTCTGTGGTGGTCGCTGCAGCAGGGAGGAGAGAGAGACAACACTATAAACACTGTTGATGTTCTGATGTTCTGTGGTGGTCACTGCAGCAGGGAGGAGAGAGAGACAACACTATAAACACTGTTGATGTTCTGTGGTGGTCACTGCAGCAGGGAGGAGAGACAGACACCACTATAAACACTGTTGATGTTCTGTGGTGGTCACTGCAGCAGGGGGAGAGAGAGAGACAACACTATAAACACTATAAACATGTTCTGTGGTGGTCACTGCAGCAGGGAGGAGAGAGAGACAACACTATAAACACTGTTGATGTTCTGTGGTGGTCACTGCAGCAGGGAGGAGAGAGAGACAACACTATAAACACTGTTCTGTGGTGGTCACTGCAGCAGGGAGGAGAGAGAGACAACACTATAAACACTGTTGATGTTCTGTGGTGGTCACTGCAGCAGGGAGGAGAGAGAGACAACACTATAAACACTGTTGATGTTCTGTGGTGGTCACTGCAGCAGGGAGGAGAGAGACACCACTATAAACAGACACCACTATAAACACTGTTGATGTTCTGTGGTGGTCACTGCAGCAGGGAGGAGAGAGAGACAACACTATAAACACTGTTGATGTTCTGTGGTGGTCACTGCAGCAGGGAGGAGAGAGAGACAACACTATAAACACTGTTGATGTTCTGTGGTGGTCACTGCAGCAGGGAGGAGAGAGAGACAACACTATAAACACTGTTGATGTTCTGTGGTGGTCACTGCAGCAGGGAGGAGAGAGAGACAACACTATAAACACTGTTGATGTTCTGTGGTGGTCACTGCAGCAGGGAGGAGAGAGAGAGACAACACTATAAACACTGTTGATGTTCTGTGGTGGTCGCTGCAGCAGGGAGGAGAGAGACAACACTATAAACACTGTTGATGTTCTGTGGTGGTCACTGCAGCAGGGAGAGAGAGAGACAACACTATAAACACTGTTGATGTTCTGTGGTATGCAGCAGGGAGGAGAGAGACAACACTGTTGATGTTCTGTGGTGGTCACTACAGCAGGGAGAGAGAGACAACACTATAAACATTGTTGATGTTCTGTGGTGGTCACTGCAACAGGGAGGAGAGAGAGACAACACTATAAACACTGTTGATGTTCTGTGGAGGTCGCTGCAGCAGGGAGGAGAGACAGACACCACTATAAACACTGTTGATGTTCTGTGGTGGTCGCTGCAGCAGGGAGGAGAGAGAGACAACACTATAAACACTACAAACACTGTTCTGTGGTGGTCACTGCAGCAGGGAGGAGAGAGAGAGACAACACTATAAACACTGTTGATGTTCTGTAGTGGTCACTGCAGCAGGGAGGAGAGAGAGACAACACTATAAACACTGTTCTGTGGTGGTCACTGCAGCAGGGAGGAGAGAGACAACACTATAAACACTGTTGATGTTCTGTGGTGGTCACTGCAGCAGGGAGGAGAGAGAGACAACACTATAAACACTGTTGATGTTCTGTGGTGGTCGCTGCAGCAGGGAGGAGAGACAGACACCACTATAAACACTGTTGATGTTCTGTGGTGGTCACTGCAGCAGGGAGGAGAGAGAGACAACACTATAAACACTGTCGATGTTCTGTGGTGGTCACTGCAGCAGGGCGGAGAGAGAGACAACCCTATAAACACTGTTGATGTTCTGTGGTGGTCGCTGCAGCAGGGAGGAGAGAGAGACAACACTATAAACACTGTTCTGTGGTGGTCACTGCAGCAGGGAGGAGAGAGAGACAACACTATAAACACTGTTCTGTGGTGGTCACTGCAGCAGGGAGGAAAGACGGACACCACTATAAACACTGTTGATGTTCTGTGGTGGTCACTGCAGCAGGGAGGAGAGAGACAACACTATAAACACTGTTGATGTTCTGTGGTGGTCAACGCAGCAGGGAGGAGAGAGAGACAACACTATAAACACTGTTGATGTTCTGTGGTGGTCAACGCAGCAGGGAGGAGAGAGAGACAACACTATAAACACTGTTCTGTGGTGGTCACTGCAGCAGGGAGGAGAGAGAGACAACACTATAAACACTGTTGATGTTATGTGGTCGCTGCAGCAGGGAGGAGAGAGACAACACTATAAACACTGTTGATGTTCTGTGGTGGTCGCTGCAGCAGGGAGGAGAGAGACAACACTATAAACACTGTTGATGTTATGTGGTCGCTGCAGCAGGGAGGAGAGACACCACTATAAACACTGTTGATGTTCTGTGGTGGTCGCTGCAGCAGGGAGGAGAGAGACAACACTATAAACACTGTTGATGTTCTGTGGTGGTCACTGCAGCAGGGAGGAGAGAGAGACAACACTATAAACACTGTTGATGTTCTGTGGTGGTCGCTGCAGCAGGGAGGAGAGAGAGACAACACTATAAACACTGTTGATGTTCTGTGGTGGTCGCTACAGCAGGGAGGAGAGAGAGACAACACTATAAACACTGTTGATGTTCTGTGGTGGTCACTGCAACAGGGAGGAGAGAGAGACAACACTATAAACACTGTTCTGTGGTGGTCACTGCAGCAGGGAGGAGAGAGAGACAACACTATAAACACTGTTCTGTGGTGGTCACTGCAGCAGGGAGGAGAGACAGACACCACTATAAACACTGTTGATGTTCTGTGGTGGTCACTGCAGCAGGGAGGAGAGAGGGACACCACGATAAACACTGTTGATGTTCTGTGGTGGTCACTGCAGCAGGGAGGAGAGACAACACTATAAACACTGTTGATGTTCTGTGGTGGTCGCTGCAGCAGGGAGGAGAGAGACAACGGGTGCTCGTCCCACTTTTTTAAAAACAGAGCAGCAAGTCTGATCCAGGATACATAATCAAATCAATTGCGGTCCGACTCCCTCTAGTCATTTTTGTGCTTTAATTATTTCATTAAACAGTTCCCTTAAAGCATTTTGAGCCTCACCTGACACAGATAAGCTTATGTTGTTCCATCACCCCCCATATACACACAAAATACACTTTCCCCCACTACACAGAAGCTCAGATGCTCGCAGACATGCGTACACACACACACACACACACACACACACACACACACACACACACACACACACACACACACACACACACACACACACACACACACACACACACACACACACACACACACACACACACACACACACACACACACACACACACACACACACACACACACACACACACACACACACACACACACACACTTCCAGAGCATCATAACCTACTCAGTGCCTCTCAGAATGAACCAGTGAGGACACGCTGGAAGTCCCATTAGAGAGAATGAAGCTCAGATCTCATTCCAGCTTATCCTCACAGACAATTAAATGGTCACAATGGCGGCTGACAGAGGACCTTTCTGTCTGGAGTGTAAAATAGAGACGAGGATTCAGAGCTCTCTTAGTGTTGATGCACTTAGCTCTTACAGTTAGAGTTGATGCACATTTCCCCCAGAATGGAAATGAATGAACTTATAGACGTATCGGAATGGGTATTTTGTAAAAGGTTTTCCACAATGTGTATCCACAATAGTGTGTTGGTGGGTGTGTGCGTGCATGCGCCTGTATACGCTTGCATGCATTTACTGTGATGTGGGTATCTGTATGAATATCTAAGTCTGTTGCTATAATACTCTATGCTCTAGGACAGGGACTTGGACTGTCATCTGGAGGAAGTGAGAGAAGCAGGGCAGAGCTTGCCTGAGACCCAGGTCACTGATTGGCTGATCCAGCTGCTGCTTGGACTCCACTACATGCATAACAGGTTCATACGGTATTTATACTTTTGTCAAAAATGAAGAGTACATAAGGGGAGGTCTAAGAACCACAGGAATCTAAACAAGGATATATTTTGGACTTCAAAGTATCATGATTGCATCGTGCAAGGTTTATTTCTTTATTGTATTCCTGCCTGTCTGCCTGTCTGCTGATGTCTGTTTGTCCTGCCTCCTCTGTCCCAGGCGCATCCTCCACAGAGATCTGAAGGCCAAAAATATCTTCCTGAAAAGGAACATAGTTAAAATCGGTGAGTTCCAATGCAGCAGTGGCCCATGGGAGTTTTTTTGTTTGTTTGAAATCTTTGCTAGTCCTTAAAAGTGCAGGGAGGCCGTGTCACTCCTGGTAAATTCTAAGGCTCTCTTCATATGTCTGCGGCATACAATTATCTACAAAGGTAATGGATGAATTGTCACGACTTCCACCGAAGTCGGGTCCGCTCCTTGTTTGGGCGGCACTCGGCGGTCGGCGTCGCCAGTCTTCTAGCCATAATCGATCCACTTTTCATTTTCCATGTGTTTTGTCTTGTTTTTCCTCACACCTGGTTTCAATTCCCTCAATCATTTGTTGTGTATTTAACCCTCTGTTCCCCCCATGTCTTTGTCTGGGATTGTTTATTGTCAAATCAAATCAAATCAAATTGTATTTGTCACATACACATGGTTAGCAGATGTTAATGCGAGTGTAGCGAAATGCTTGTGCTTCTAGTTCCGACAATGCAGTAATAACCAACAAGTAATCTAACTAACAATTCCAAAACTACTGTCTTATACACAGTGTAAGGGGATAAAGAATATGTACATAAAGATATATGAATGAGTGATGGTACAGAGCAGCATAGGCAAGATACAGTAGATGGTATCGAGTACAGTATATACATATGAGATGAGTATGTAAACAAAGTGGCATAGTTAAAGTGGCTAGTGATACATGTATTACATAAGGATGCAGTAGATGATATAGAGTACAGTATATACGTATGCATATGAGATTAATAATGTAGGGTATGTAACATTATATTAGGTAGCATTGTTTAAAGTGGCTAGTGATATATTTTACATAATTTCCCATCAATTCCCATTATTAAAGTGGTTGGAGTTGAGTCAGTGTCAGTGTGTTGGCAGCAGCCACTCAATGTTAGTGGTGGCTGTTTAACAGTCTGATGGCCTTGAGATAGAAGCTGTTTTTCAGTCTCTCGGTCCCAGGTTTGATGCACCTGTTCTGACCTCGCCTTCTGGATGATAGCGGGGTGAACAGGCAGTGGCTCGGGTGGTTGTTGACCTTGATGATCTTTATGGCGTGGTCCTTCTGTAGCTCAGTTGGTAGAGCATGGCGCTTGTAACGCCAGGGTAGTGGGTTCGATCCCCGGGACCACCCATACAACCACCCATACATAGAATGTATGCACACATGACTGTAAGTCGCTTTGGATAAAAGCGTCTGCTAAATGGCATATATTATTATTATTATATATTATTATGGCCTTCCTGTAACATCGGGTGGTGTAGGTGTCCTGGAGGGCAGGTAGTTTGCCCCCAGTGATGCGTTGTGCAGACCTCACTACCCTCTGGAGAGCCTTACGGTTGTGGGCGGAGCAGTTGCCGTACCAGGCGGTGATACAGCCCGCCAGGATGCTCTCGATTGTGCATCTGTAGAAGTTTGTGAGTGCTTTTGGTGACAAGCCGAATTTCTTCAGCCTCCTGAGGTTGAAGAGGCGCTGCTGCGCCTTCTTCACGATGCTGTCTGTGTGAGTGGACCAATTCAGTTTGTCTGTGATGTGTATGCCGAGGAACTCTCCACTACTGTTCCATCGATGTGGATAGGGGGGTGTTCCTTCTGCTGTTTCCTGAAGTCCACAATCATCTCCTTAGTTTTGTTGACATTGAGTGTGAGGTTATTTTCCTGACACCACACTCCGAGGGCCCTCACCTCCTCCCTGTAGGCCGTCTCGTCCTTGTTGGTAATCAAGCCTACCACTGTTGTGTCGTCCGCAAACTTGATGATTGAGTTGGAGGCGTGCGTGGCCACGCAGTCGTGGGTGAACAGGGAGTACAGGAGAGGGCTCAGAACGCACCCATGTGGGGCCCCAGTGTTGAGGATCAGCGGGGTGGAGATGTTGTTGCCTACCCTCACCACCTGGGGGCGGCCCGTCAGGAAGTCCAGTACCCAGTTGCACAGGGCGGGGTCGAGATCCAGGGTCTCGAGCTTGATGACAAGCTTGGAGGGTACTATGGTGTTGAATGCCGAGCTGTAGTCGATGAACAGCATTCTCACATAGGTATTCCTCTTGTCCA
Source organism: Oncorhynchus gorbuscha (assembly GCF_021184085.1). Classification (NCBI taxonomy): domain Eukaryota; kingdom Metazoa; phylum Chordata; class Actinopteri; order Salmoniformes; family Salmonidae; genus Oncorhynchus; species Oncorhynchus gorbuscha. Next base: position 10,400 of record NW_025753028.1, read on the forward strand.
GATGGGTTAGGGCAGTGTGCAGTGTGGTTGAGATTGCATCGTCTGTGGACCTATTTGGGCGGTAAGCAAATTGGAGTGGGTCTAGGGTGTCAGGTAAGGTGGAGGTGATATGGTCCTTGACTATTCTCCCAAAGCACTTCATGATGACGGAAGTGAGTGCTACGGGGCGGTAGTCGTTTAGCTCAGTTACCTTAGCTTTCTTGGGATCAGGAACAATGGTGGCCCTCTTGAAGCCTGTGGGAACAGCAGACTGGTATAGGGATTGATTGAATATTGTAAGTGCTTGTGCACGTGCTGTTTGGTGCGTGACGGGTTTTGTACCCAATATACTTGTTATTTTTATGCTGTGGGTTTTGCTATTAAACTGCTCCTGTTATTACTAAGTTCTGCTCTCCTGCGTCTGACTTCCCTGCCACCGATTACGCACCGATTACACACCGATTACAGGAATACAAAACTGTTGAAAGTACACCCAGTTAATACACAGCACACGGTTTATAAACAGCACACCGTTTATACACAGCACATAGTTTATACACAGTTTATACACAGCACACAGTTTATACACAGCACACAGTTTATACACAGCACAGTTTATAAACAGCACACAGTTTATACACAGCACACAGTTTATACACAGCACACAGTTTATACACAGCACACAGTTTATACACAGCACACAGTTTATACACAGCACACGGTTTATAAACAGCACACCGTTTATACACAGCACATAGTTTATACACAGTTTATACACAGTTTATAAACACACAGTTTATACACAGCACATAGTTTATACACAGCACACAGTTTATACACAGTTTATACACAGCACAGCACACAGTTTAGCACACAGTTTATACACAGCACACAGTTTATACACAGCACACAGTTTATACACAGCACAGTTTATACACAGTTTATACACAGCACACAGTTTATACACAGCACACAGTTTATACACAGCACACAGTTTATACACAGCACACAGTTTATACACAGCACAGTTTATACACAGTTTATACACAGCACACAGTTT
>NW_025753029.1:0-11437 GCF_021184085.1 Oncorhynchus gorbuscha
ACGAAAACAACATGCAGTGGAACTGGCTTGGTGGTCCAGAGTGGAGGTCTCTTAGGGGTATGTGTTGCTGATGTGTTCAGATCAGAACAGCTCACCATCTGACTAATGACACGAAGCAGAGGAAGGGGTGTTGAGTGGACACACACACACACACACACACACACACACACACACACACACACACACACACACACACACACACACACACACACACACACACACACACACACACACACACGCTGACACAACAAGCAGGATTAAAGAGGCCTATCTGTTGAGACGTCCTCTGATCTGTTCTTCTGTGGTGGCTGTGTTGTGTGTCAACAGAGGCGCCTGGTGAAGTCGCTGGAGGACCTGTGTTCCCAGTATGATCTGACGGTACGGAGCTCCACTGGTGACATCATCCAGTTTGTCTACGGGGGGGACGGCCTGGACCCGGCCGCCATGGAGGGGAAAGATGAGCCGTTGGAGTTCAACAGAGTCCTGGACAACATCCGGGTGAGTCACACACGTGCTGCGGCAATACTTAATCTCACATGCAAGCACACACACACACACACACACACACACACACACACACACACACACACACACACACACACACACACACACACACAGAGACACAGACAGACATACACACACAGACAGACAGACATACACACACACAGAGACACACACACAGATACAGAGAGAGAGACACGCACACACAGAGACACACGCTCACACTCACACACCCATTATTCTCTTAGACCTCACCTGTCGTCAGTCTGGCATCAATAACATAAACAAGCCTACATTTCAAAGTGCCAGGCTTCAGAATGTGCAGACGGTGAAATGAGGATTTACCCAGCATGCATGTTGTCATCTCTATGTCTGTGTTGGTGATGCAGGTCAGCTGTTTGTTCACCTGCCCACAGTTACTAATAACACATCCGCACTCCTCCCTCTATCCCTCCATCACTCCTCCCTCTATTCCTACATCACTCTATCCCTTCATACCTCCTCCTCTATTCCTACATCACTCTATCCCTCCTCCTCTATCCCTCCATTTCTCCTCTTCCCTCCATACCTCCTCCTTCATCCCTCCATCTCTCTCTTCCCTCCATCACTCCATCACTCCTCTTCCTTCCATCCCTCCTCCCCTCTATCCCTCCATCACTCCTCTTCCTTCCATCCCTCCTCCCTCTATCCCTCCATCACTCCTCTTCCTTCCATCCCTCTCCCTCTATCCCTCCATTTCTCCTCTTCCTTCCATCCCTCCTCCCTCTATCCCTCCATCACTCCTCTTCCTTCCATCCCTCCTCCCTCTATCACTCTCTCTCCATCCCTCTCTCTCCATCCCTCTCTCTCCATCCCTCTCTCTCCATCCTCTCCATCCCTCTCTCTCCATCCCTCTATCCCTCCTCTCTCCATCCCTCTATCCCTCCTCTCTCCATCCCTCATCCATCCAACCCTCTATCCCTCATCCCTCTATCCCTCATCCCTCCTCCATCCTTCCATCCCCCAGTCTGTCCACACGTGTTCAGAGCAGCCAGCCCTGAGTAAGAATGAGTTGGTCCTGACAGCAGAGTCCATCATGAAGAGGAGTGACTTCAAGTGCTGCCGAGACAGCTTCCTCGAGGTAAATAACTATCACTTATCCACTTGTCTGCTTCTATGTCTTGCATTCAAAATGGCACCCTATTCCCTACATAGTGCACTTTAACCAGAGCCCTGGTCTAAAGTAGTGCACTGCATACCGTATGGAATAGGGAGCCGTTTGGGACCAGACTATATTATTGATTTTTAGATCTATTATCAACAGTAATGTCCCAGCCTATAGACTTATATCAGTCATCAGTAATGTCCCAGCCTATAGACCTATATCAGTCATCAGTAATGTCCCAGCCTATAGACCTATATCAGTCATCAGTAATGTCCCAGCCTATAGACCTATATCAGTCATCAGTAATGTCCCAGCCTATAGACCTATATCAGTCATCAGTAATGTCCCAGCCTATAGACCTATATCAGTCATCAGTAATGTCCCAGCCTATAGACCTATATCAGTCATCAGTAATGTCCCAGCCTATAGACCTATATCAGTCATCAGTAATGTCCCAGCCTATAGACCTATATCAGTCATCAGTAATGTCCCAGCCTATAGACCTATATCAGTCATCAACAGTAATGTCCCAGCCTATAGACCTATATCAGTCGTCAGTAATGTCCCAGCCTATAGACCTATATCAGTCATCAGTAATGTCCCAGCCTATAGACCTATATCAGTCATCAGTAATGTCCCAGCCTATAGACCTATATCAGTCATCATCAGTAATGTCCCAGCCTATAGACCTATATCAGTCATCATCAGTAATGTCCCAGCCTATAGACCTATATCAGTCATCAACAGTAATGTCCCAGCCTATAGACCTATATCAGTCATCAACAGTAATGTCCCAGCCTATAGACCTATATCAGTCATCAACAGTAATGTCCCAGCCTATAGACCTATATCAGTCATCAGTAATGTCCCAGCCTATAGACCTATATCAGTCATCATCAGTAATGTCCCAGCCTATAGACCTATATCAGTCATCATCAGTAATGTCCCAGCCTATAGACCTATATCAGTCATCATCAGTAATGTCCCAGCCTATAGACCTATATCAGTCATCAACAGTAATGTCCCAGCCTATAGACCTATATCAGTCATCATCAGTAATGTCCCAGCCTATAGACCTATATCAGTTATCATCAGTAATGTCCCAGCCTATAGACCTATATCAGTCATCATCAGTAATGTCCCAGCCTATAGACCTATATCAGTCATCAACAGTAATGTCCCAGCCTATAGACCTATATCAGTCATCAGTAATGTCCCAGCCTATAGACCTATATCAGTCATCAACAGTAATGTCCCAGCCTATAGACCTATATCAGTCATCAACAGTAATGTCCCAGCCTATAGACCTATATCAGTCATCAACAGTAATGTCCCAGCCTATAGACCTATATCAGTCATCAACAGTAATGTCCCAGCCTATAGACCTATATCAGTCATCAACAGTAATGTCCCAGCCTATAGACCTATATCAGTCGTCAGTAATGTCCCAGCCTATAGACCTATATCAGTCGTCAGTAATGTCCCAGCCTATAGACCTATATCAGTCATCATCAGTAATGTCCCAGCCTATAGACCTATATCAGTCATCATCAGTAATGTCCCAGCCTATAGACCTATATCAGTCATCAACAGTAATGTCCCAGCCTATAGACCTATATCAGTCATCAACAGTAATGTCCCAGCCTATAGACCTATATCAGTCATCAACAGTAATGTCCCAGCCTATAGACCTATATCAGTCATCAGTAATGTCCCAGCCTATAGACCTATATCAGTCATCAGTAATGTCCCAGCCTATAGACCTATATCAGTCATCAGTAATGTCCCAGCCTATAGACCTATATCAGTCATCATCAGTAATGTCCCAGCCTATAGACCTATATCAGTCATCATCAGTAATGTCCCAGCCTATAGACCTATATCAGTCATCATCAGTAATGTCCCAGCCTATAGACCTATATCAGTCATCATCAGTAATGTCCCAGCCTATAGACCTATATCAGTCATCATCAGTAATGTCCCAGCCTATAGACCTATATCAGTCATCATCAGTAATGTCCCAGCCTATAGACCTATATCAGTCATCATCAGTAATGTCCCAGCCTATAGACCTATATCAGTCATCAACAGTAATGTCCCAGCCTATAGACCTATATCAGTCATCAGTAATGTCCCAGCCTATAGACCTATATCAGTCATCAACAGTAATGTCCCAGCCTATAGACCTATATCAGTCATCAACAGTAATGTCCCAGCCTATAGACCTATATCAGTCATCAACAGTAATGTCCCAGCCTATAGACCTATATCAGTCATCAACAGTAATGTCCCAGCCTATAGACCTACATCAGTCATCAGTAATGTCCCAGCCTATAGACCTATATCAGTCATCATCAGTAATGTCCCAGCCTATAGACCTATATCAGTCATCAGTAATGTCCCAGCCTATAGACCTATATCAGTCATCAACAGTAATGTCCCAGCCTATAGACCTATATCAGTCATCAGTAATGTCCCAGCCTATAGACCTATATCAGTCATCAGTAATGTCCCAGCCTATAAACCTACATCAGTCATCAGTAATGTCCCAGCCTATAGACCTATATCAGTCATCATCAGTAATGTCCCAGCCTATAGACCTATATCAGTCATCAACAGTAATGTCCCAGCCTATAGACCTATATCAGTCATCAACAGTAATGTCCCAGCCTATAGACCTATATCAGTCATCAACAGTAATGTCCCAGCCTATAGACCTATATCAGTCATCAGTAATGTCCCAGCCTATAGACCTATATCAGTCATCAACAGTAATGTCCCAGCCTATAGACCTATATCAGTCATCAACAGTAATGTCCCAGCCTATAGACCTATATCAGTCATCAACAGTAATGTCCCAGCCTATAGACCTATATCAGTCATCAACAGTAATGTCCCAGCCTATAGACCTATATCAGTCATCAGTAATGTCCCAGCCTATAGACCTATATCAGTCATCATCAGTAATGTCCCAGCCTATAGACCTATATCAGTCATCATCAGTAATGTCCCAGCCTATAGACCTATATCAGTCATCAACAGTAATGTCCCAGCCTATAGACCTATATCAGTCATCAGTAATGTCCCAGCCTATAGACCTATATCAGTCATCAGTAATGTCCCAGCCTATAGACCTATATCAGTCATCAGTAATGTCCCAGCCTATAGACCTATATCAGTCATCATCAGTAATGTCCCAGCCTATAGACCTATATCAGTCATCAACAGTAATGTCCCAGCCTATAGACCTATATCAGTCATCAGTAATGTCCCAGCCTATAGACCTATATCAGTCATCAACAGTAATGTCCCAGCCTATAGACCTATATCAGTCATCAGTAATGTCCCAGCCTATAGACCTATATCAGTCATCAACAGTAATGTCCCAGCCTATAGACCTATATCAGTCATCAACAGTAATGTCCCAGCCTATAGACCTATATCAGTCATCAACAGTAATGCTATAGCCTATAGACCTATATCAGTCATCAACAGTAATGTCCCAGCCTAAAGACCTATATCAGTCATCAGTAATGTCCCAGCCTATAGACCTATATCAGTCATCAACAGTAATGTCCCAGCCTATAGACCTATATCAGTCATCAGTAATGTCCCAGCCTATAGACCTATATCAGTCATCAACAGTAATGTCCCAGCCTATAGACCTATATCAGTCATCAACAGTAATGTCCCAGCCTATAGACCTATATCAGTCATCAACAGTAATGTCCCAGCCTATAGACCTATATCAGTCATCAACAGTAATGTCCCAGCCTATAGACCTATATCAGTCATCATCAGTAATGTCCCAGCCTATAGACCTATATCAGTTATCATCAGTAATGTCCCAGCCTATAGACCTATATCAGTCATCATCAGTAATGTCCCAGCCTATAGACCTATATCAGTCATCATCAGTAATGTCCCAGCCTATAGACCTATATCAGTCATCATCAGTAATGTCCCAGCCTATAGACCTATATCAGTCATCATCAGTAATGTCCCAGCCTATAGACCTATATCAGTCATCAACAATGTCCCAGCCTATAGACCTATATCAGTCATCAGTAATGTCCCAGCCTATAGACCTATATCAGTCATCAACAGTAATGTCCCAGCCTATAGACCTATATCAGTCATCAACAGTAATGTCCCAGCCTATAAACCTACATCAGTCATCAGTAATGTCCCAGCCTATAGACCTATATCAGTCATCATCAGTAATGTCCCAGCCTATAGACCTATATCAGTCATCAACAGTAATGTCCCAGCCTATAGACCTATATCAGTCATCAACAGTAATGTCCCAGCCTATAGACCTATATCAGTCATCAGTAATGTCCCAGCCTATAGACCTATATCAGTCATCAGTAATGTCCCAGCCTATAGACCTATATCAGTCATCAACAGTAATGTCCCAGCCTATAGACCTATATCAGTCATCAACAGTAATGTCCCAGCCTATAGACCTATATCAGTCATCAACAGTAATGTCCCAGCCTAAAGACCTATATCAGTCATCAGTAATGTCCCAGCCTATAGACCTATATCAGTCATCAACAGTAATGTCCCAGCCTATAGACCTATATCAGTCATCAGTAATGTCCCAGCCTATAGACCTATATCAGTCATCAGTAATGTCCCAGCCTATAGACCTATATCAGTCATCAGTAATGTCCCAGCCTATAGACCTATATCAGTCATCAACAGTAATGTCCCAGCCTATAGACCTATATCAGTCATCAACAGTAATGTCCCAGCCTATAGACCTATATCAGTCATCATCAGTAATGTCCCAGCCTATAGACCTATATCAGTTATCATCAGTGATGTCCCAGCCTATAGACCTATATCAGTCATCATCAGTAATGTCCCAGCCTATAGACCTATATCAGTCATCATCAGTAATGTCCCAGCCTATAGACCTATATCAGTCATCAGTAATGTCCCAGCCTATAGACCTATATCAGTCATCATCAGTAATGTCCCAGCCTATAGACCTATATCAGTCATCAACAATGTCCCAGCCTATAGACCTATATCAGTCATCAGTAATGTCCCAGCCTATAGACCTATATCAGTCATCATCAGTAATGTCCCAGCCTATAGACCTATATCAGTCATCAGTAATGTCCCAGCCTATAGACCTATATCAGTCATCAGTAATGTCCCAGCCTATAGACCTATATCAGTCATCAGTAATGTCCCAGCCTATAGACCTATATCAGTCATCAACAGTAATGTCCCAGCCTATAGACCTATATCAGTCGTCAGTAATGTCCCAGCCTATAGACCTATATCAGTCATCAACAGTAATGTCCCAGCCTATAGACCTATATCAGTCATCAACAGTAATGCTATAGCCTATAGACCTATATCAGTCATCAACAGTAATGTCCCAGCCTAAAGACCTATATCAGTCATCAGTAATGTCCCAGCCTATAGACCTATATCAGTCATCAACAGTAATGTCCCAGCCTATAGACCTATATCAGTCGTCAGTAATGTCCCAGCCTATAGACCTATATCAGTCATCAGTAATGTCCCAGCCTATAGACCTATATCAGTCATCAGTAATGTCCCAGCCTATAGACCTATATCAGTCATCAACAGTAATGTCCCAGCCTATAGACCTATATCAGTCATCAACAGTAATGTCCCAGCCTATAGACCTATATCAGTCATCAGTAATGTCCCAGCCTATAGACCTATATCAGTTATCATCAGTGATGTCCCAGCCTATAGACCTATATCAGTCATCATCAGTAATGTCCCAGCCTATAGACCTATATCAGTCATCATCAGTAATGTCCCAGCCTATAGACCTATATCAGTCATCAGTAATGTCCCAGCCTATAGACCTATATCAGTCATCATCAGTAATGTCCCAGCCTATAGACCTATATCAGTCATCAACAATGTCCCAGCCTATAGACCTCCATATCAGTCATCAGTAATGTCCCAGCCTATAGACCAGTCATATCAGTCATCACCTATATCAGTAATGTGTCCCAGCCTATAGACCTATATCAGTCAACAGTAATGTCCCAGCCTATAGACCTATATCAGTCATCAGTAATGTCCCAGCCTATAGACCTATATCAGTCATCAGTAATGTCCCAGCCTATAGACCTATATCAGTCATCAGTAATGTCCCAGCCTATAGACCTATATCAGTCATCAGTAATGTCCCAGCCTATAGACCTATATCAGTCATCAACAGTAATGTCCCAGCCTATAGACCTATATCAGTCATCAACAGTAATGTCCCAGCCTATAGACCTATATCAGTCATCAACAGTAATGTCCCAGCCTATAGACCTATATCAGTCATCAACAGTAATGTCCCAGCCTATAGACCTATATCAGTCATCAGTAATGTCCCAGCCTATAGACCTATATCAGTCATCAGTAATGTCCCAGCCTATAGACCTATATCAGTCATCAGTAATGTCCCAGCCTATAGACCTATATCAGTCATCAGTAATGTCCCAGCCTATAGACCTATATCAGTCATCATCAGTAATGTCCCAGCCTATAGACCTATATCAGTCATCATCAGTAATGTCCCAGCCTATAGACCTATATCAGTCATCATCAGTAATGTCCCAGCCTATAGACCTATATCAGTCATCAACAGTAATGTCCAGCCTATAGACCTATATCAGTCATCAACAGTAATGTCCCAGCCTATAGACCTATATCAGTCATCAACAGTAATGTCCCAGCCTATAGACCTATATCAGTCATCATCAGTAATGTCCCAGCCTATAGACCTATATCAGTCATCAGTAATGTCCCAGCCTATAGACCTATATCAGTCATCATCAGTAATGTCCCAGCCTATAGACCTATATCAGTCATCAACAGTAATGTCCCAGCCTATAGACCTATATCAGTCATCATCAGTAATGTCCCAGCCTATAGACCTATCAGTCATCAACAGTAATGTCCCAGCCTATAGACCTATATCAGTCATCATCAGTAATGTCCCAGCCTATAGACCTATATCAGTCATCAGTAATGTCCCAGCCTATAGACCTATATCAGTCATCATCAGTAATGTCCCAGCCTATAGACCTATATCAGTCATCAGTAATGTCCCAGCCTATAGACCTATATCAGTCATCAGTAATGTCCCAGCCTATAGACCTATATCAGTCATCAACAGTAATGTCCCAGCCTATAGACCTATATCAGTCATCAACAGTAATGTCCCAGCCTATAGACCTATATCAGTCATCAACAGTAATGTCCCAGCCTATAGACCTATATCAGTCAATCATCAGTAATGTCCTGGGCCCAGCCTATATCAGTCATCAGTAATGTCCCAGCCTATATAGGGATAGACCTGGGCCCATTGGGCTCTATATAGGGACTAGTTTCAACCTGGGCCCATTGGGCTCTATATAGGACTAGTGTCAACCTGGGCCCATTGGGCTCTATATAGGACTAGTGTTAACCTGGGCCCATTGGGCTCTATATAGGATTAGTGTCAACCTGGGCCCATTGGGCTATATAGGGACTAATGGGCCCAGGACTAGTGTCAACCTGGGCCCATTGGGCTCTATATAGGGACTAGTGTCAACCTGGGCCCATTGGGCTCTAGGGACTAGTGTCAAGCTGGGACTATAGGACTAGTGTTAACCTGGGCCCATTGGGCTCTATATAGGGACTAGTGTTAACCTGGGCCCATTGGGCTCTATATAGGGACTAGTGTCAACCTGGGCCCATTGGGCAAATATAGGACTAGTGTTAACCTGGGCCCAGGGACTAGTGTTAACCTGGGCCCATTGGGCTCTATATAGGACTAGTGTTAACCTGGGCCCATTGGGCTCTATATGGGCCTAGGGCGGCAGGGTAGCTATATAGGACTAGTGTTAAGTGGTTAGAGCGTTGGGCTAGTAACCTGGGTCCATTGGGATTTGCTAGTGGTTAAGTTCAAACCCAAGCTGACAAGGTACAAATCTGTCGTTCTGCCCCTGAACAGGCAGTTAACCCACTGTTCTCAGGCCGTCATTGTAAATAAGAATTTGTTCTTAACTGACTTGTCTGGTTAAATAAAGGTCAAATAAATAAAAGAAACAGACGGCCTTTCCATCTGCCGAACACGGTGTTCTACAACGTTTTTTAATTTTTTTATTCCCACAGGCATTTCTTTATGCAATTTAATCCTTTACAATAGTTTATACACTATTAATCAAGCATGTTTGTGTCTTTGCGGGTTGATATACATCTGAGGCATATGCAGAAGGATGCCCAGCAACGTTCTCTAGTGGGCACTGATAGGCTGAAAGGCCAGGCAGTTCTAGTGTTAAAGACCTGTACCCCATGAGACCTCCGTGCTCTAGGATTCCTCCTAATAAAGACGTGTACCATGAGACCTCCGTGCTCTAGGATTCCTCCTTTAATGACCTGTACCATGAGACCTCCGTGCTCTAGGATTCCTCCTTTAATGACGTGTCCCATGAGACTCCGTGCTCTAGGATTCCTCCTGTAAAGCTCTGAGACTTCCGTGATTCCTCCTTTGACGTGTACCATGAGACCTGTACCATGAGACCTCCGTGCTCTGTGAGATTCCTCCTTTAATGACCTGTACCATGAGACCTCCGTGCTCTAGGATTCCTCCTTTAATGACGTGTACCATGAGACCTCCGTGCTCTAGGATTCCTCCTAATAAAGACGTGTACCATGAGACCTCCGTGCTCTAGGATTCCTCCTTTAATGACCTCTACCATGAGACCTCCGTGTAGGGATTCCTCCTTTAATAGGGATTCTCCTAATAAAGACGTGGTACCATGAGACCTCCTAGTACCATGAGACTTCCAGGGATTCCTCCTTTAATGACGTGTACCATGAGACCTCCTCTAGGTGCGTACCATGAGACCTCCGTGCTCTAGGATGAGACCTCCGTGCTCTAGGATCCTCCTTAATGACCTGTACCATGAGTCCCATGAGACCTCCGTGCTCTAGGATTCCTCCTTTAATGACCTGTACCATGAGACCTCCGTGCTCTAGGATTCCTCCTTTAATGACCTGTACCATGAGACCTCCGTGCTCTAGGATTCCTCCTTTAATGACCTCTACCATGAGACCTCCGTGCTCTAGGATTCCTCCTTTAATGACGTGTACCATGAGATGATTCCTCCTTTAAGACCTGAGACCTCCGTGCTCTAGGATTCTTAATGAGGATTCAGGGATTCTCCTTTAATGACGTGTCCCATGAGACCTCCGTGCTCTAGGATTCCTCCTAATAAAGACGTGTACTATGAGTACTGTGACTCGAAATGCATCTTTTCACATAAAATAAGCTTCTCTAAACATTAAAAGCATTTCTAAACATGTATTACCATTTATAATGTATGTTGTTCTAACAGGGTTTGTGTATATTGTTCCTGTTTCTTCATCAGTACAGGGTTTGTGTATATTGTTCCTGTTTCTACATCAGTACAGGGTTTGTGTATATTGTTCCTGTTTCTACATCAGTACAGGGTTTGTGTATATTGTTCCTGTTTCTTCTACCAGTACAGGGTTTGTTGTTGTTTGTCCTGTTTCTACATCACAAAGAAGCCTGTGTATATTGTTCCTGTTTCTTCATCAGTACAGGGTTTGTGTATATTGTTCCTGTTTCTACATCAGTACAGGGTTTGTGTATATTGTTCCTGTTTCTACATCAGTACAGGGTTTGTGTATATTGTTCCTGTTTCTACATCAGTACAGGGTTTGTGTATATTGTTCCTGTTTCTTCATCAGTACAGGGTTTGTGTATATTGTTCCTGTTTCTACATCAGT
>NW_025753030.1:0-5000 GCF_021184085.1 Oncorhynchus gorbuscha
ATGTAAACTACAGTATGTAAACTAACTACAGTATGTAAACTACAGTGTGTTAACTACAGTGTGTAAACTACAGTGTGTTAACTACCGTATGTAAACTAACTACAGTATGTAAACTACAGTGTGTTAACTACCGTATGTAAACTAACTACCGTATGTAAACTACAGTGTGTAAACTACAGTATGTAAACTAACTACTACAGTATGTAAACTACAGTATGTAAACTACAGTATGTAAACTAACTACAGTATGTAAACTACAGTGTGTTAAATACCGTATGTAAACTAACTATCGTATGTAAACTACAGTATGTAAAGTACAGTATGTAAACTACAGTATGTAAACTACAGTATGTAAACTAACTACCGTATGTAAACTACAGTATGTAAACTACAGTATGTAAACTAACTACAGTATGTAAACTACAGTGTGTTAAATACCGTATGTAAACTAACTACCGTATGTAAACTACAGTATGTAAACTACAGTATGTAAACTACAGTATGTAAACTACAGTGTGTAAACTACAGTATGTAAACTACAGTATGTAAACTAACTACCGTATGTAAACTACAGTATGTAAACTACAGTATGTAAACTAACTACAGTATGTAAACTACAGTGTGTTAAATACCGTATGTAAACTAACTACCGTATGTAAACTACAGTATGTAAACTACAGTATGTAAAGTACAGTATGTAAACTACAGTATGTAAAGTACAGTGTGTAAACTACAGTGTGTTAACTACCGTATGTAAACTCACTACCGTATGTAAACTACAGTATGTAAACTACAGTGTGTAAAATACATTATGTAAACTACAGTATGTAAACTACAGTATGTAAAGTACAGTGTGTAAACTACAGTATGTAAAGTACAGTATGTAAACTACAGTGTGTAAACTACAGTATGTAAAGTACAGTATGTAAACTACAGTATGTAAAGTACAGTATGTAAAGTACAGTATGTAAACTACAGTGTGTAAAATACAGTATGTAAACTACAGTGTGTTAACAACCGTATGTAAACTAACTACAGTGTGTTAACAACCGCATGTAAACTAACTACAGTATGTAAACTACAGTATGTAAACTAACTACCATATGTAAACTACCGTATGTAAACTACCGTATGTAAACTACAGTATGTAAACTACCGTATGTAAACTAACTACAGTATGTTAACGACAGTGTGTAAACTACAGTATGTAAACTAACTATCGTATGTAAACTACAGTATGTAAACTACAGTGTGTTAACTACTGTATGTAAACTAACTACAGTATGTAAACTACAGTATGTAAAATACAGTGTGTAAACTAACTACCGTATGTAAACTACAGTGTGTAAACTACAGTATGTAAAGTACAGTATGTAAACTACAGTGTGTTAACTACAGTATGTAAACTAACTACCGTATGTAAACTACAGTATGTAAACTAACTACAGTATGTAAACTACAGTGTGTTAACTACAGTGTGTAAACTACAGTGTGTTAACTACCGTATGTAAACTAACTACAGTATGTAAACTACAGTGTGTTAACTACCGTATGTAAACTAACTACCGTATGTAAACTACAGTGTGTAAACTACAGTATGTAAACTAACTACCGTATGTAAACTACAGTATGTAAACTACAGTATGTAAACTAACTACAGTATGTAAACTAACTACAGTATGTAAACTACAGTGTGTTAAATACCGTATGTAAACTAACTATCGTATGTAAACTACAGTATGTAAACTACAGTATGTAAAGTACAGTATGTAAACTACAGTATGTAAAGTACAGTATGTAAACTACAGTATGTAAACTACAGTGTGTAAACTACAGTGTGTTAACTACCGTATGTAAACTAACTACCGTATGTAAACTACAGTATGTAAACTACAGTATGTAAACTACAGTATGTAAACTACAGTGTGTAAACTACAGTATGTAAACTACAGTATGTAAACTAACTACCGTATGTAAACTACAGTATGTAAACTACAGTATGTAAACTAACTACAGTATGTAAACTAACTACAGTATGTAAACTACAGTGTGTTAAATACCGTATGTAAACTAACAACCGTATGTAAACTACAGTATGTAAACTACAGTATGTAAAGTACAGTATGTAAACTACAGTATGTAAAGTACAGTGTGTAAACTACAGTGTGTTAACTACCGTATGTAAACTCACTACCGTATGTAAACTACAGTATGTAAACTACAGTGTGTAAAATACATTATGTAAACTACAGTATGTAAACTACAGTATGTAAAGTACAGTGTGTAAACTACAGTATGTAAAGTACAGTATGTAAACTACAGTGTGTAAACTACAGTATGTAAAGTACAGTATGTAAACTACAGTGTGTAAAATACAGTATGTAAAGTACAGTATGTAAACTACAGTGTGTAAAATACAGTATGTAAACTACAGTGTGTTAACAACCGTATGTAAACTAACTACAGTGTGTTAACAACCGTATGTAAACTAACTACAGTATGTAAACTACAGTATGTAAACTACAGTATGTAAACTAACTACTGTATGTAAACTACAGTATGTAAACTACAGTGTGTTAACTACTGTATGTAAACTAACTACAGTATGTAAACTACAGTATGTAAACTACAGTGTGTAAACTAATTACAGTATGTACACTACAGCATGTTAACTACCGTATGTAAACTACAGTGTGTAAACTACAGTGTGTAAACTAATTACAGTATGTACACTACAGTGTGTAAACTACAGTATGTAAACTACAGTATGTAAACTACAGTGTGTAAACTACAGTATGTTGACTAATTACAGTATGTAAACTACAGTATGTAAACTACATTGTGTAAACCACAGTGTGTAAACTAACTACAGTATGTAAACTACAGTGTGTAAACTAACTACAGTGTGTAAATGAACTACAGTGTGTAAACTATAGTGTGTAAACTACAGTATGTAAACTACCGTGTGTAAACTACAGTGTGTAAACTACAGTGTGTAAACTAACTACAGTGTGTAAACTACAGTGTGTAAACTGCAGTGTGTAAACTAACTAAAGTATGTAAACTACAGTGTGTAAACTACAGTGTGTAAACTACAGTGTGTAAACTAACTACAGTGTGTTAACTACAGTGTTTTAACTACCGTATGTAAACTAACTACCGTATGTAAACTACAGTATGTAAACTACAGTGTGTTAACTACCGTATGTAAACTAACTACTGTATGTAAACTACAGTATGTAAACTACAGTGTGTAAACTAACTACCGTATGTAAACTACAGTATGTAAACTACAGTGTGTTAACTACCATATGTAAACTAACTACCGTATGTAAACTACAGTGTGTAAACTACAGTATGTAAACTACAGTGTGTAAAATACAGTATGTAAACTACAGTGTGTAAACTACAGTATGTACACTACAGCGTGTTAACTACCATATGTAAACTAACTACCGTATGTAAACTACAGTATGTAAACTACATTGTGTAAACCACAGTGTGTAAACTAACTACAGTATGTAAACTACAGTGTGTAAACTAACTACAGTGTGTAAATGAACTACAGTGTGTAAACTACAGTGTGTAAACTACAGTGTGTAAACTACAGTATGTAAACTACCGTGTGTATACTACCGTGTGTAAACTACAGTGTGTAAACTACAGTGTGTAAACTAACTACAGTATGTAAACTACAGTGTGTAAACTAACTACAGTGTGTAAATGAACTACAGTGTGTAAACTACAGTGTGTAAACTACAGTGTGTAAACTACAATATGTAAACTACATTGTGTAAACCACAGTGTGTATACTAACTACAGTATGTAAACTAACTACAGTGTGTAAACTAACTACAGTGTGTAAACTACAGTGTGTAAACTACAGTATGTAAACTACCGTGTGTATACTACCGTGTGTAAACTACAGTGTGTAAACTGCAGTGTGTAAACTAACCAAAGTATGTAAACTACAGTGTGTAAACTAAAGTGTGTAAACTACAGTGTGTAAACTACAGTATGTAAACTAACTACCGTATGTAAACTAACTACAGTGTGTAAACTAAACTAAAGTATGTAAACTACAGTGTGTAAACTACAGTGTGTAAACTACAGTATGTAAACTAACTACCGTATGTAAACCAACTACAGTGTGTAAACTACAGTGTGTAAACTATAGTGTGTAAACTACAGTGTGTAAACTAAAGTGTGTAAACTACAGTATGTAAACCACAGTATGTAAACTACAGTGTGTAAACTAAAGTATGTAAACTACAGTGTGTAAACTAAAGTATGTAAACTAAAGTATGTAAACTAAAGTATGTAAACTACAGTCCTACTCGACCTTTATCTATATATCTCTATACTGATTGATCCTGATTGGTTGAGTGATCCCATAGGGCTCTGGTCTGTTCTCTATACTGATTGGTAGAGTGATCCCATAGGGCTCTGGTCTGTTCTCTACACTGATTGGTAGAGTGATCCCATAGGGCTCTGGTCTGTTCTCTATACTGATTGGTAGAGTGATCCCATAGGGCTCTGGTCTGTTCTCTACACTGATTGGTAGAGTGATCCCATAGGGCTCTGGTCTGTTCTCTATACTGATTGGTAGAGTGATCCCATAGGGCTCTGGTCTGTTCTCTATACTGATTGGTAGAGTGATCCCATAGGGCTCTGGTCTGTTCTCTATACTGATTGGTAGAGTGATCCCATAGGGCTCTGGTCTGTTCTCTACACTGATTGGTAGAGTGATCCCATAGGGCTCTGGTCTGTTCTCTATACTGATTGGTAGAGTGATCCCATAGGGCTCTGGTCTGTTCTCTACACTGATTGGTAGAGTGATCCCATAGGGCTCTGGTCTGTTCTCTATACTGATTGGTAGAGTGATCCCATAGGGCTCTGGTCTGTTCTCTACACTGATTGGTAGAGTGATCCCATAGGGCTCTGGTGGAGGAAAGTCATATTACTGTGGCTGATATAATTCAATGAGACACGTACAGCAC
>NW_025753030.1:10000-11436 GCF_021184085.1 Oncorhynchus gorbuscha
CCACCTCTCTGCATCCTACATTATCTACCTCTACCTCTATGCATCCTGACAGTATCTACCTCTACCTCTCTGCATCCTACATTATCTACCCCCAACTCTCTGCATCCTACAATATCTACCCCCAACTCTCTGCATCCTACATTATCTACCCCCAACTCTCTGCATCCTACAATATCTACCTCTACCTCTCTGCATCCTACATTATCTACCTCTACCTCTCTGCATCCTACATTATCTACCTCTACCTCTCTGCATCCTACATTATCTACCTCTACCTCTCTGCATCCTACATTATCTACCTCTACCTCTCTGCATCCTACATTATCTACCTCTACCTCTCTGCATCCTACATTATCTACCTCTACCTCTCTGCATCCTCTGCATCCTACATTATCTACCTCTACGTCTCTGCATCCTAAGTATCTACCTCTACTCTCTGCATCCTACATTATCTACCTCTACCTCTCTGCATCCTACATTATCTACCTCTACCTCTCTGCATCCTACATTATCTACCTCTACCTCTCTGCATCCTACATTATCTACCTCTACCTCTCTGCATCCTACATTATCTACCTCTACCTCTCTGCATCCTACATTATCTACCTCTACCTCTGCATCCCTGTATCTACCTCTACCTCTGCATCCTACATTATCTACCTCTACCTCTCTGCATCCTACATTATCTACCTCTACCTCTCTGCATCCTACATTATCTACCTCTACCTCTCTGCATCCTACATTATCTACCTCTACCTCTCTGCATCCTACATTATCTACCTCTACCTCTCTGCATCCTACATTATCTACCTCTACCTCTCTGCATCCTGAAGTATCTACCTCTACCTCTCTGCATCCTACATTATCTACCTCTACCTCTCTGCATCCTACATTATCTACCTCTACCTCTCTGCATCCCACATTATCTACCTCTACCTCTCTGCATCCTACAATATCTACCTCTACCTCTCTGCATCCTACAATATCTACCTCTACCTCTCTGCATCCTACAATATCTACCTCTACCTCTCTGCATCCTAAATGGCACCATTTTCCCTATGTAGTGCACTACTTTTCACCATAACCCTATGGCCTCAATGGCA
Source organism: Oncorhynchus gorbuscha (assembly GCF_021184085.1). NCBI lineage: Eukaryota > Metazoa > Chordata > Actinopteri > Salmoniformes > Salmonidae > Oncorhynchus > Oncorhynchus gorbuscha. The sequence continues at coordinate 11,104 of NW_025753030.1, forward strand.
CCCTATTCCCTATGGGCCTTGGGCAACAGTAGTGCACTACATAGGGAATAGGGGGCCATTTGGGACTCATCACCGGCATCAAAACCATGGCTATATCACACATCAGATTAAAGCAATCTGATTGAATCCCTAATGAATCCAGAAAGAGATTGTGAATGAGGATATTCTTCTGAAAGGAGAGGCAGCGTATGAATAGAACAAATGAGAGAGAATGAATGTGCGTATGTGCGTGTGTGTGTTTGTGCGTACGTGCATGTGTATGTGTATATATACGATGATATTTCATGGACAATTTACAAAACTTGACTGAATGGCTACACAGAACAATAACAC
>NW_025753031.1:0-11436 GCF_021184085.1 Oncorhynchus gorbuscha
CCGTTCCTGCTCCCAGCTGTTCCTATTCCCCTAATCATCATTTAGTCTTCCCACACCTGTTCCCGATCCTTTCCCCTGATTAGAGTCCCTATTTATTCCTTTGTGTTCCGTTCCTGTCCCGTCGGTTCCTTGTTTAGTATTCACCATGCTGTGATTGCGTTTCGCCCTGTCCTGTCGTGTTTTTGCTGTGATTGTGTATCGCCCTGTCCTGTCGTGTTTTTTGCCTTCATCAGATGCTGCGTGTGAGCAGGTGTCTCTGTCTACTACGGCCTGCGCCTACCCGAAGCGACCTGCAGTCTGTGGCCGCTTCTCCAGTTATTCCCTCTACAGACTAGAGGATTTCTGTTATTCCCTGTTTGGACTTAAATAAACTCTGTTTCTGTTAAGTCGCTTTTGGGTCCTCTTTCACCTGCATGACAGAAGGAACCGACCAAGGAATGGACCCAGCGACTTCAGACGCTCGTTACACTGCCGTCAAGATCCAAGGAGCCATGCTCGGCAGACACGAGCAGGAATTGTCTGCTGCTCGCCATGCCGTGGAGAACCTGGCCGCTCAGGTTTCCGACCTCTCTGGACAGTTCCAGAGTCTACGTCTCGTGCCACCTGTTACTTCCTGGCCTGCCGAGCCTCCAGAACCTAGGGTTAATAACCCACCTTGCTACTCCGGGCAGCCCACTGAGTGCCGCTCCTTTCTCACGCAGTGTGAGATTGTGTTCTCTCTCCAACCCAACACATACTCTAGAGAGAGAGCTCGGGTTGCTTACGCCATTTCACTCCTTACTGGCCGGGCTCGAGAATGGGGCACAGCTATCTGGGAGGCAAGGGCTGATTGCTCTAACAAGTTCCAGAACTTTAAAGAGGAGATGATTCGGGTTTTTGACCGTTCAGTTTTTGGTAGGGAGGCTTCTAGGGCCCTGGCTTCCTTATGCCAAGGTGAACGGTCCATAACGGATTATTCTATTGAGTTTCGCACTCTTGCTGCCTCTAGTGAGTGGAACGAGCCGGCGCTGCTCGCTCGTTTTCTGGAGGGACTCCACGCAGTGGTTAAGGATGAGATTCTCTCCCGGGAGGTTCCTTCAGATGTGGACTCTTTGATTGCTCTCGCCATCCGCATAGAACGACGGGTAGATCTTCGTCACCGGGCTCGTGGAAGAGAGCTCGCATCAACGGTGTTTCCCTGCTCCGCATCGCAACCATCTCCCTCCTCTGGCTTTGAGACTGAGCCCATGCAGCTGGGAGGGATTCGCATCTCGACTAAGGAGAGGGAACGGAGGATCACCAACCGCCTGTGCCTCTATTGCGGAGTTGCTGGACATTTTGTTAATTCATGTCCAGTAAGAGGCCAGAGCCCATCAGTAAGCGGAGGGCTACTGGTGAGCGCTACTACTCAGGTCTCTTCATCTAGATCTTGTACTATTATGTCGGTCCATCTACGCTGGACCGGTTCGGGTGCTACATGCAGTGCCTTGATTGACTCTGGGGCTGAGGGTTGTTTCATGGACGAAGCATGGGTTCGGAAACATAACATTCCTTTCAGACCGTTAGACAAGCCTACGCCCATGTTTGCCTTAGATGGTAGTCATCTTCCCAGTATCAAATTTGAGACACTACCTTTAACTCTCACAGTATCTGGTAACCACAGTGAGACTATTTCTTTTTTGATTTTCCGTTCACCGTTTACACCTGTTGTTTTGGGTCATCCCTGGCTAGTATGTCATAATCCTTCTATTAATTGGTCTAGTAATTCTATCCTATCCTGGAACGTTTCTTGTCATGTGAAGTGTTTAATGTCTGCCATCCCTCCCGTTTCTTCTGTCCCTACTTCTCAGGAGGAACCTGGCGATTTGACAGGAGTGCCGGAGGAATATCATGATCTGCGCACGGTCTTCAGTCGGTCCCGAGCCAACTCCCTTCCTCCTCACCGGTCGTATGATTGTAGTATTGATCTCCTTCCGGGGACCACTCCTCCTCGAGGTAGACTATACTCTCTGTCGGCTCCCGAACGTAAGGCTCTCGAGGATTATTTGTCTGTGTCTCTTGACGCCGGTACCATAGTGCCTTCTTCTTCTCCGGCCGGGGCGGGGTTCTTTTTGTTAAGAAGAAGGACGGTACTCTGCGCCCCTGCGTGGATTATCGAGGGCTGAATGACATAACGGTTAAGAATCGTTATCCGCTTCCCCTTATGTCATCAGCCTTCGAGATTCTGCAGGGAGCCAGGTGCTTTACTAAGTTGGACCTTCGTAACGCTTACCATCTCGTGCGCATCAGAGAGGGGGACGAGTGGAAAACGGCGTTTAACACTCCGTTAGGGCATTTTGAGTACCGGGTTCTGCCGTTCGGTCTCGCCAATGCGCCAGCTGTTTTTCAGGCATTAGTTAATGATGTTCTGAGAGACATGCTGAACATCTTTGTTTTTGTCTATCTTGACGATATCCTGATTTTTTCTCCGTCACTCGAGATTCATGTTCAGCACGTTCCAGCACGTTCGACGTGTTCTACAGCGCCTTTAGAGAATTGTCTCTACGTAAAGGCTGAGAAGTGCTCTTTTCATGTCTCCTCCGTTACTTTTCTCGGTTCCGTTATTTCCGCTGAAGGCATTCAGATGGATTCCGCTAAGGTCCAAGCTGTCAGTGATTGGCCCGTTCCAAGGTCACGTGTCGAGTTGCAGCGCTTTAGGTTTCGCTAATTTCTATCGGCGTTTCATTCGTAATTTCGGTCAAGTTGCTGCTCCTCTCACAGCTCTTACTTCTGTCAAGACGTGTTTTAAGTGGTCCGGTTCCGCCCAGGGAGCTTTTGATCTTCTAAAAGAACGTTTTACGTCCGCTCCTATCCTCGTTACTCCTGACGTCACTAGACAATTCATTGTCGAGGTTGACGCTTCAGAGGTAGGCGTGGGAGCCATTCTATCCCAGCGCTTCCAGTCTGACGATAAGGTTCATCCTTGCGCTTATTTTTCTCATCGCCTGTCGCCATCTGAGCGCAACTATGATGTGGGTAACCGTGAACTGCTCGCCATCCGCTTAGCCCTAGGCGAATGGCGACAGTGGTTGGAGGGGGCGACTGTCCTTTTGTCGTTTGGACAGACCATAAGAACCTTGAGTACATCCGTTCTGCCAAACGACTTAATGCCCGTCGGCTCGTTGGGCGTTGTTTTTCGCTCGTTTCGAGTTTGTGATTTCTTACCGTCCGGGTAGCAAGAACACCAAGCCTGATGCCTTATCCCGTCTGTTTAGTTCTTCTGTGGCTTCTACTGATCCCGAGGGGATTCTTCCTTATGGGCGTGTTGTCGGGTTAACAGTCTGGGGAATTGAAAGACAGGTTAAGCAAGCACTCACGCACACTGCGTCGCCGCGCGCTTGTCCTAGTAACCTCCTTTTCGTTCCTGTTTCCACTCGTCTGGCTGTTCTTCAGTGGGCTCACTCTGCCAAGTTAGCTGGTCATCCCGGTGTTCGAGGCACTCTTGCGTCTATTCGCCAGCGCTTTTGGTGGCCGACTCAGGAGCGTGACACGCGCCGCTTCGTGGCTGCTTGTTCGGACTGCGCGCAGACTAAGTCGGGTAACTCTCCTCCTGCCGGTCGTCTCAGACCGCTCCCCATTCCTTCTCGACCATGGTCTCACATCGCCTTAGGCTTCACTACCGGTCTGCCTTTGTCTGCGGGGAAGACTGTGAGAGCCGCCAATAAACGCAGGATTAAGAGTCCAAGGTATTGTTGCGGCCAGAGAGTGTGGCTTTCCACTCGCAACCTTCCTCTTACGACAGCTTCTCGTAAGTTGACTCCGCGGTTCATTGGTCCGTTCCGTGTCTCCCAGGTCGTCAATCCTGTCGCTGTGCGACTGCTTCTTCCGCGACATCTTCGTCGCGTCCATCCTGTCTTCCATGTCTCCTGTGTTAAGCCCTTTCTTCGCACCCCGTTCGTCTTCCCTCCCCCCTCCCGTCCTTGTCGAGAGCGCACCTATTTACAAGGTACATAAGATCATGGACATGCGTTCTCGGGGACGGGGTCACCAATACTTAGTGGATTGGGAGGGTTACGGTCCTGAGGAGAGGAGTTGGGTTCCGTCTCGGGACGTGCTGGACCGTTCACTCATCGATGATTTCCTCCGTTGCCGCCAGGATTCCTCCTCGAGTGCGCCAGGAGGCGCTCGGTGAGTGGGGGGTACTGTCATGTTTGTCATTTATTATCATGTCTTGTCCCTGTGCTCCCCATTCTGTTCGTTTCCCTCTGCTGGTCTTATTGGGTTCTTTCCCTCTTTCTATCCCTCTCTCTCCCCCTCCCCTCTCTCACTCTCTCGCTCTCTCTTCTCTCTATCGTTCCGTTCCTGACAACTACTATATGATCTACTACTATATGATTCCTACTATATGATCTACTACTATATGATCTACTACTATATGATCTACTACTATATGATCTAGTACTATATGATCTACTACTATATGATCTACTTTTATAATCTACTACTATATTATCTACTTTATGATCTACTACTATATGATCTACTACTTTATGATCTACTACTATATGATCTACTACTTTATGATCTACTACTATATGATCTACTTTTATAATCTACTACTATATTATCTACTTTATGATCTACTACTATATGATCTACTACTTTATGATCTACTACTATATGATCTACTATTATATGATCTATTTATAATCTACTACTGTATTATCTACTTTATGATCTACTATATGATCTACTACTTTATGATCTACTACTATATGATCTACTACTTTTCTTATGATCTACTACTATATGATCTACTTTATGATCTACTACTATATGATCTACTACTATATGATCTACTACTATACGATCTAGTACTATATGTTCTACTACTATATGATCTACTACTACTTATGATCTACTACTATATGATCTACTTTATGTTCTACTACTATATGTTCTACTACTATATATGATCTACTATATGATATACTACTATATGATCTACTTTATGTTCTACTATATGATCTACTACTATATGATATACTACTATATGATCTACTACTACATGATCTACTACTATATGATCTACTTTATGTTCTACTACTATATGATATACTACTATATGATATACTACTATATGATCTACTACTATATGATCTACTACTATATGATCTACTTTATGTTCTACTACTATATGATATACTACTATATGATCTACTATTAGTATATGATCTATTACTATATGATATAGTACTATACACTCCATGATCTGCGTTGTTTGGTTTGGAAGTACTTGGCAGAGTTCCTGCCTGCATGGCGCTAAATGGTTAAGAAGACCCTTCTCCCTGCCCTGCCGTTCTCTCTTTGGTCTAATCCACTGAGCTTACGTCTGAGTCCCAAATGAGAGTACGTAGTGCATTACTTTTGAGTCCTATGGGCCCTGGTAAAAAGTAGTGCACTACATAGGGATTATTGTGCCATTTGGGTTACATCTATGTTAGAAGGTCAGACAGACAGACTCAGGAGTTGGCCTCCCTCCATCTGTTTCTCTGGTGGTTATGGCTGGGGGGCTGGGCACCATGGGTCAAGTTTTCATAAAAAACCTGACAGAACGGCAGGAGCCAGAGAGGCAATGCATTCTGGGACAGCCCAGCACGCTCCGCTCACTCCTTCTGGTGACGTCAGAGGCGAGCGACAGAGCGAGTGGAAGAGGCTACGCAAATATCACGAGTTCTGACTCATTGACTGTAATCTCCTATTCCAGATTTCTTTGTAAACAGAAGCCAGAAACGGACATTCCTGCGTGATACAGAGCAATTCTCCCGGTGAGCTTTGGCAGTGTGTGAACAAACAGCATACTCAACATGCTAATGCTTTCCCACTGGAAAAAAACACTTTGAATTAACGTTGTTTCCACATCATTTACAACCAAAACAATATGCGTGATGACGTTGAATCAACGTGGAAAAAATAATTTAGTCTTTTTTCCCAACTTTTAACCTAAATCAAAGACATGGTGACATTTTTTGTTGATTTCAAGTTGAATTGCTTTAGTTGACAACTCAACCAAATGTAAATCAAACTAAACGTTTCTGAGAATGTCAGTATACAGTGGGGAGAACCAGTATTTGATACACTACTTTCCTACTTACAAAAGCATGTAGAGGTCTGTAATTTTATCATTTGTTCACTTCAACTGTGAGAGACGGAATCTAAAACAAAAATCAGAAAATCACATTGCATGATTTTAAAGAATTAATTTGCCTTTTATTGCATGACATAAGTATTTGATCACCTACCAACCAGTAAAATTCCGGCTCTCACAGACCTGTTAGTTTTCTTTAAGAAGCCCTTCTCCATTCATTACCTGTATTAACTGCACCTGTTTGAGACTCATTACCTCGGCAGTGTTTCAAATACTTGTAAGTGTATATATCTGAGAATATAATTATATATATCTGAGAATGTCAGTATATATATCTGAGAATGTCAGTATATATATCTGAGAATGTCAGTATATATATCTGAGAATATCATTATATATATCTGAGAATGTCAGTATATATATCTGAGAATGTCAGTATATATATCTGCGAATATCATTATATATCTGAGAATGTCAGTATATATATCTGAGAATGTCAGTATATATATCTGCGAATATCATTATATATCTGAGAATGCCAGTATATATATCTGAGAATGTCAGTATATATATCTGAGAATGTCAGTATATTTATCTGTGAATGTCAGTATATTTCTGAGAATGTCAGTATATATATTCATGAATGTCAGTATGTTTCTGAGAATGTCAGTATATATATCTGAGAATGTCAGTATATATATCTGAGAATGTCAGTATATATATCTGAGAATGTCAGTATATATATCTGAGAATGTCAGTATATTTATCTGTGAATGTCAGTATATATCTGAGAATGTCAGTATATATATCTGAGAATGTCAGTATATTTTGTCATGTTTGTCATTTATTATTTTGTCTTGTCCCTGTGCTTCCCATTCTATTCGTTTCCCTCTGCTGGTCTTATTTGGTTCTTTCCCCCCTTCTAGCCCTCTCTCTCCCCCTCCCTCTCTCACTCTCTCGCTCTCTCTTCTCTCTGTCGTTCCGTTCCTGCTCCCAGCTGTTCCTATTCCCCTAATCATCATTTAGTCTTCCCACACCTGTTCCCGATCCTTTCCCCTGATTAGACTCCCTATTTATTCCTTTGTGTTCCGTTCCTGTGCCGTCGGTTCCTTGTTTTGTATTCCATGCTGTAATTGCGTTTCGCCCCTGTCCTGTCGTGTTTTTGCCGTGATTGTGTATCACCCTGTCCTGTCGTGTTTTGTGCCTTCTTCAGACGCTGCGTGTGAGCAGGTGTCTCAGTTGACTACGGCCTGCGCCTACCCGAAGCGACCTGCAGTCTGTGGCCGCTTCTCCAGTTGTTTTCCCCTCTACTATCTAGAGGATTTCAGTTATTCGGTTTGAGCATTAATAAACTCTGTTTCTGTTAAGTCGCGTTTGGGTCCTCCTTCACCTGCATAACAGAAGGAACCGACCAAAGAATGGACCAGCGACTTCTGACGCTGTTACACTGCCGTCGAGATCCAAGGAGCCATGCTCGGCAGACACGAGCAGGAATTGTCTGCTGCTCGCCAGGCCGTGGAAAACCTGGCTGCTCAGGTTTCCGACCTCTCTGGACAGTTCCAGAGTCTACGTCTCGTGCCACCTGTTACTTCCTGGCCTGCCGAGCCTCCAGAACCTAGGGTTAATAACCCACCTTGCTACTCCGGGCAGCCCACTGAGTGCCGCTCCTTTCTCACGCAGTGTGAGATTGTGTTCTCTCTCCAACCCAACACATACTCTAGAGAGAGAGCTCGGGTTGCTTTACGTCATCTCACTCCTCACTGGCCGGGCTCGAGAATGGGGCACAGCTATCTGGGAGGCAAGGGCTGTTTGCTCTAACGATTTCCAGAACTTAAAAGAGGAGATGATTCGGGTTTTTGACCGTTCAGTTTTTGGTGGGGAGGCTTCTAGGGCCCTGGCTTCCTTATGCCAAGGTGAACGGTCCATAACGGATTATTCCATTGAGTTTCGTACTCTTGCTGCCTCTAGTGAGTGGAACGAGCCGGCGCTGCTCGCTCGTTTTCTGGAGGGACTCCACGCTGTGGTTAAGGATGAGATTCTCTCCCGGGAGGTTCCTTCAGATGTGGACTCTTTGATTGCTCTCGCCATCCGCATAGAACGACGGGTAGATCTTCGTCACCGGGCTCGTGGAAGAGAGCTCGCATCAACGGTGTTTCCCTGCTCCGCATCGCAACAATCTCCCTCCTCTGGCTTTGAGACTGAGCCCATGCAGCTGGGAGGGATTCGCATCTCGAATAAGGAGAGGGAACGGAGGATCACCAACCGCCTGTGCCTCTACTGCGGAGTTGCTGGACATTTTGTTAATTCATGTCCAGTAAGAGGCCAGAGTCCATCAGTAAGCGGAGGGCTACTGGTGAGCGCTACTACTCAGGTCCCTTCATCTAGATCTTGTACTACTATGTCGGTCCATCTACGCTGGACCGGTTCGGGTGCTACATGCAGTGCTTTGATTGACTCTGGGGCTGAGGGTTGTTTCATGGACGAAGCATGGGTTCGGAAACATAACATTCCTTTCAGACCGTTAGACAGGCCTACGCCCATGTTTGCCTTAGATGGTAGTCATCTTCCCTGTATCAAATTTGAGACACTACCGTTAACTCTCACAGTATCTGGTAACCACAGTGAGACTATTTCTTTTTTGATTTTCCATTCACCGTTTACACCTGTTGTTTTGGGTCATCCCTGGCTAGTATGTCATAATCCTTCTATTAATTGGTCTAGTAATTCTATCCTATCCTGGAACGTTTCTTGTCATGTGAAGTGTTTAATGTCTGCCATCCTCCCGTTTCTTCTGTTCCTACTTCTCAGGAGGAACCTGGTGATTTGACAGGAGTGCCGGAGGAATATCATGATCTGCGCACGGTCTTCAGTCGGTCCCGAGCCAACTCCCTTCCTCCTCACCGGTCGCATGATTGTAGTATTGATCTCCTTCCGGGGACCACTCCTCCTCGAGGTAGACTATACTCTCTGTCGGCTCCCGAACGTAAGGCTCTCGAGGATTATTTGTCTGTGTCTCTTGACGCCGGTACCGTTGTGCCCTCTTCTTCTCCGCCGGGCGGGGTTCTTTTTGTTAAAAAGAAGGACGGTACTCTGCGCCCCTGCGTGGATTATCGAGGGCTGAATGACATAACGGTTAAGAATCGTTATCCGCTCTCTTATGTCATCAGCCTTCGAGATTCTGCAGGGGAGCCAGGTGCTTTACTAAGTTGGACCTTCGTAACGCTTACCATCTCGTGCGCATCAGAGAGGGGGGGAGTGGAAAACGGCGTTTAACACTCCGTTAGGGCATTTTGAGTACCGGGTTCTGCCGCTCGGGTCTCGCCAATGCGCCAGCTGTTTTTCAGGCATTAGTTAATGATGTTCTGAGAGACATGCTGAACATTTTTGTTTTTGTCTATCTTGACGATATCCTGATTTTTTCTCCGTCACTCGAGATTCATGTTCAGCACGTTCGACGTGTTCTACAGCGCCTTTTAGAGAATTGTCTCTACGTAAAGGCTGAGAAGTGCTCTTTTCATGTCTCCTCCGTTACTTTTTCTCGGTTCCGTTATTTCCGCTGAAGGCATTCAGATGGATTCCGCTAAGGTCCAAGCTGTCAGTGATTGGTCCCGTTCCAAGGTCACGTGTCGAGTTGCAGCGCTTTTTAGGTTTCGCTAATTTCTATCGGCGTTTCATTCGTAATTTCGGTCAAGTTGCTGCCCTCTCACAGCTCTTACTTCTGTTAAGACGTGTTTTAAGTGGTCCGGTTCCGCCCAGGGAGCTTTTGATCTTCTAAAGAACGTTTACGTCCGCTTCCTATCCTCGTTACTCCTGACGTCACTAGACAATTCATTGTCGAGGTTGACGCTTCAGAGGTAGGCGTGGGAGCCATCCTATCCCAGCGCTTCCAGTCTGACGATAAGGTTCATCCGTGCGCTTATTTTCTCATCGCCTGTCGCCATCTGAGCGCAACCATGATGTGGGTAACCGTGAACTGCCTCGCCATCCGCTAGGCCTAGGCGAATGGCGACAGTGGTTGAGGGGGCGACCGTTCCTTTGTCGTTTGGACAGACCATAAGAACCTTGAGTACATCCGTTCTGCCAAACGACTTAATGCCCGTCAAGCTCGTTGGGCGTTGTTTTTCGCTCGTTTCGAGTTTGTGATTTCTACCGTCCGGGTAGCAAGAACACCAAGCCTGATGCCTTATCCCGTCTGTTTAGTTCTTCTGTGGCTTCTACTGATCCCGAGGGATTCTTCCTTATGGGCGTGTTGTCGGGTTGACAGTCTGGGAATTGAAAGACAGGTTAAGCAAGCACTCACGCACACTGCGCCGCCGCGCGCTTGTCCTAGTAACCTCCTTTTCGTTCCTGTTTCCACTCGTCTGGCTGTTCTTCAGTGGGCTCACTCTGCCAAGTTAGCTGGTCATCCCGGTGTTCGAGGCACTCTTGCGTCTATTCGCCAGCGCTTTTGGTGGCCGACTCAGGAGCGTGACACGCGCCGTTTCGTGGCTGCGTGTTCAGACTGCGCAGAAGAAGTCTGGTAATTTTTTTTCTGCTTCTGCTCCTGGTCTTGCTGGGTCTCAGTCTGTTCCCTGCCATCGCATCTCTCCTGTTCTTGTCCCTGCCCTTGCTGTGTCTCAGTCTGTCCCTAGTTCTCATTTTTTTTAGAGTAGTACCCTAGTTTCCCTTTTTATCGTTTTCGTTACGGTCCTGAGGAGAGGAGTTGGGTTCTTTCTCGGACGTGCTGGACCGTTTGATCTATGATCCTCCGTTGCCGCCAGTGTTCCTCCTCGAGAGCGCCAGGAGGCGCTCGGTGAGTGGGGGTACTGTCATGTTTGTCATTCATTGTCATGTCTTGTCCCTGTGCTTCCCATTCTATTCGTTTCCTCTGCTGGTCTTATTTGGTTCTTTCCCCCCCTTCTAGCCCTCTCTCCCCCCTCCTCTCTGCCTCACTCTCTCGCTCTCTTCTCTCTGTAGTTTCGTTCCTGCTCCCAGCTGTTCCTATTCCCCTAATCATCATTTAGTCTTCCACACCTGTTCCCGATCCTTTTCCCCTGATTAGACTCCTATTTATTCCTTTGTGTTCCGTTCCTGTGCCGTGGTTCCTTGTTTTGTATTCCATGCTGTAATTGCTTTCGCCCTGTCCTGTCGTGTTTTTGCCGTGATTGTGTATCACCCTGTCCTGTCGTGTTTGTGCCTTCTTCAGACGCTGCGTGTGAGCAGGTGTCTCAGTTGACTACTGACCTGCGCTACCCGAAGCGACCTGCAGTCTGTGGCCGCTTCTCCAGTTGTTTTCCCCTCTACTATCTAGAGGATTTCAGTTATTGGGGTTTTTGAGCATTAATAAACTC
>NW_025753032.1:0-2500 GCF_021184085.1 Oncorhynchus gorbuscha
CTGCTGCTACTGCTGCTGCGGATGGGCTACTGCTGCTGCTGCTGCTGCTGCTGCTGCACGGATGCAGCTGCTGCTGCTGCTGCTGCTGATGGGGCACTGCTGCACGGATGCTGCTGCTGCTGCTGCTGCTGCACGGATGCTGCTGCTGCTGCTGCTGCACGGATGCTGCTGCTACTGCTGCTGCTGCTGCGGATGCACGGATGCTGCTGCTGCTGCTGCTGCTGCACGGATGCTGCTGCTGCTGCTGCTGCTGCTGCACGGATCCGACACTGCTGCTGCTGCTGCTGCTGCTGCACGGATGCGGATGCTGCTGCTGCTGCTATACGGATGCTGCTGCTGCTGCTGCTGCTGCTGCTGCGGATGCTGCTGCTGCTGCTGCTGCTGCTGCTGCTGCTGCTGCTGCTGCTGCTGCTGCTGCTGCTGCTGCTGCTGCTGCTGCTGCTGCGGATGCAGTGCTGCTGCTGCTGCTGCTGCTGCACGGATGCTGCTGCTGCTGCTGCTGCTGCTGTACGGATGCTGCTGCTGCTGCTGCTATGCGGATGCTGCTGCTGCTGCTGCTGCTGCTGCTGGAGTTGCGGATGCTGCTGCTGCTGCTGCTGCTGCTACTGCGGATGCCTGCTGCTGCTGCTGCTGCTAACGGATGCACTGCTGTGCTGCTGCGGATACGGCTGCTGCTGACTGCTGCTGCTGCTGCTGCTGCTGTTACGGATGCAGGCAGTGCTGCTGCTGTTGCTGCTCTGCTGCTATCTGCTGCTGCTGCTGCTGCTGCTATGCGGATGCTGCTGCTGCTGCTGCTGCTGCTGCTGCTGCTGCGGATGCTGCTGCTGCTGCTGCTACGCTCTGCTGGATGCTGCTGCTGCTGCTGCTGCTGCTGCTGCACGGATGCTGACTGCTGCTGCTGCTACTGCTGCTGCTGCTGCTGCTGCGGCTGCTGCTGCGGATGCACTGCTGCTGCTGCTGCGGATGGCTGCTGCTGCTGCTGCTGCTGCTGCTGATGCGGATGCTGCTGCTGCTGCTGCTGCACGGATTACGCACTGCTACTGCTGCTGCTGCTGCTGCTGCTGCTGCTGCTGCTGCTGCTGCTGCTGCTGCTGCTGCTGGTCTCTGCCTGCTGCTGCTGCTGCTGCTGCACGGATGCTGCTGCTGCTGCTGCTGCTGCTATGCGGATGCTGCTGCTGCTGCTGCTGCTGCTGCTATACGGATGGTCTCTGCTATGCCTGCTGCTGCTGCTGCTGCTGCTGCTGCTGCTGCTGCTGCTACTGCGGCTGCTGCTGCTGCTGCTGCTGCTGCTGTCGGTCTGCCTATCTGCTGCTGCTGCTGCTGCTGCTGCTGCTGGTCTGCTGCTGCTGCTGCTGCGGATGCTGCTGCTGCTGCTGCTTATGCTGGATGGTCTCTGCTGCTGCTGCTGCTGCTAATACGGATGCTGCTGCTGCTGCTGCTGCTGCTAATACGGATGCACTGCTGCTGCTGTACGGATGCTGACTGCTGCTGCTGCTGCACGGATGCAATGCTGCTGCTGCTGCTGCTACACGGCTGCTGCAGGATCTGCTGCTGCTGCTGCTGCTGCTGGATGATGTGCTGCTGCTGCTGCTGCTGCTGCTACGGATGCTGCTGCTGCTGCTGCTGCACGGATGGTCTGCTGCTCTGCTGCTGCTGCTGCTACGGATGCTGCTGCTGCTGCTGCTGCGGATGCTGCTGCTGCTGCTGCGGTCTGCTGCTGCTGCTGCTGCTGCTGCTGCTGCTGCTGCGGATGCTGCTGCTGCTGCTGCTGCTGCTGCTGCTGCTGCTGCTGCTGCTGCTGCTGCTGCTGCTGCTGCTGCTGCTGCTGCTGCTGCTGCTGCTGCTGCTGCTGCTGCTGCTGCTGCTGCTGCTGCTGCTGCTGCTGCTGCTGCTGCGGATGCTGCTGCTGCTGCTGCTGCTGCTGACTGCTGCTGCTGCTGCTGCTGATGCTCTGCTGCTGCTGCTGCTGCTGCTGCTGTACGGATGCTGATGCTGCTGCTGCTGCTGCGGATGCGGATGCTGCTGCTGCTGCTGCTGCTGCTGCTGCTGCTGCTGTATGCTGCTACGGATGCTGCTGCTGCTGCTGCTGCTGCTGCTGCTGCTGCTGCTGCTGCTGCTGCTGCTGCGGATGGTCTCTGCCTGCTGCTGCTGCTGCACGGCTGCATGGTCTGCTGCTGCTGCTGCTGCTGGATGCTGCTGCTGCTGCTGCATGGTGCTGCTGCTGCTGCACTGCTGCTGCTGCTGCTGCTGCTGCTGCTGCTGCTGCTGCGGTCTGCTGCTGCTGCTGCTGCTGCACTGCTGCTGCTGCTGCTGCTGCTAACGGATGCGGCTGCTGCTGCTGCTGCACTGCTGCTGCTGCTGCTGCTGCTGCTGCTGCTGCTGCTGCTGCGGATGCAGCTGCTGCTGCTGCTGCTGATGGCTGCTGCTGCTGCTGCTGCTGCGGATGCTGCTGCTGCTGCTGCACGGGTCTCTGCCTATCTGCTGCTGCTGCTGCTGCTGC
>NW_025753033.1:0-11435 GCF_021184085.1 Oncorhynchus gorbuscha
GTTTTCCAGTAGTCTGACAGAGATGGTTTTCCAGTAGTCTGACAGAGATGGTTTTCCAGTAGTCTGACAGAGATGGTTTTCTCCAGTAGTCTGACAGAGATGGTTTTCCAGTAGTCTGGCAGAGATGGTTTCTCCAGTAGTCTGACAGAGATGGTTTTCCAGTAGTCTGACAGAGATGGTTTTCCAGTAGTCTGGCAGAGATGGTTTTCCAGTAGTTTTCCATTAGTGTTCCAGTAGTCTGGCAGAGATGGTTTCCCAGTAGTTTTCCAGTAGTGTTCCAGTAGTCTGACAGAGATGGTTTTCCAGTAGACTGACAGAGATGGTTTTCCAGTAGTCTGGCAGAGATGGTTTTCCAGTAGTCTGACAGAGATGGTTTTCCAGTAGTCTGACAGAGATGGTTTTTCCAGTAGTCTGGCAGAGATGGTTTTCCAGTAGTCTGGCAGAGATGGTTTTCCAGTAGTCTGACAGAGATGGTTTTCCAGTAGTCTGACAGAGATGGTTTTCCAGTAGTCTGACAGAGATGGTTTTCCAGTAGTGTTCCAGTAGTCTGACAGAGATGGTTTTCCAGTAGTCTGACAGATATGGTTTTCCAGTAGTCTGACAGAGATGGTTTTCCAGTAGTTTTCCAGTAGTTTTCCAGTAGTTTTCCAGTAGTCTGACAGAGATGGTTTTACAGTAGTGTTCCAGTAGTCTGACAGAGATGGTTTTCCAGTAGTCTGACAGAGATGGTTTTCCAGTAGTGTTCCAGTAGTCTGACAGAGATGGTTTTCCAGTAGTGTTCCAGTAGTCTGACAGAGATGGTTTTCCAGTAGTGTTCCAGTAGTCTGACAGAGATGGTTTTCCAGTCGTGTTCCAGTAGCGTGACAGAGATGGTTTTCCAGTAGTCTGGCAGAGATGGTTTCCCAGTAGTTTTCCAGTAGTGTTCCAGTAGTCTGACAGAGATGGTTTTTCCAGTAGTCTGGCAGAGATGGTTTTCCAGTAGTCTGACAGAGATGGTTTTCCAGTAGTCTGGCAGAGATGGTTTTCCAGTAGTCTGACAGAGATGGTTTCCCAGTAGTTTTCCAGTAGTGTTCCAGTAGTCTGACAGAGATGGTTTTCCAGTAGTCTGGCAGAGATGGTTTCCCAGTAGTTTTCCAGTAGTGTTCCAGTAGTCTGACAGAGATGGTTTTCCAGTAGTCTGGCAGAGATGGTTTTCCAGTAGTCTGGCAGAGATGGTTTCCCAGTAGTTTTCCAGTAGTGTTCCAGTAGTCTGACAGAGATGGTTTTCCAGTAGTCTGGCAGAGATGGTTTTCCAGTAGTGTTCCAGTAGTCTGACAGAGATGGTTTTCCAGTAGTCTGACAGAGATGGTTTTCCAGTAGTCTGGCAGAGATGGTTTCCCAGTAGTTTTCCAGTAGTGTTCCAGTAGTCTGACAGAGATGGTTTTCCAGTAGTCTGGCAGAGATGGTTTTCCAGTAGTCTGACAGAGATGGTTTCCCAGTAGTTTTCCAGTAGTGTTCCAGTAGTCTGACAGAGATGGTTTTCCAGTAGTCTGGCAGAGATGGTTTCCCAGTAGTTTTCCAGTAGTGTTCCAGTAGTCTGACAGAGATGGTTTTCCAGTAGTCTGGCAGAGATGGTTTTCCAGTAGTCTGGCAGAGATGGTTTCCCAGTAGTTTTCCAGTAGTGTTCCAGTAGTCTGACAGAGATGGTTTTCCAGTAGTCTGGCAGAGATGGTTTTCCAGTAGTGTTCCAGTAGTCTGACAGAGATGGTTTTCCAGTAGTGTTCCAGTAGTCTGACAGAGATGGTTTTCCAGTAGTCTGGCAGAGATGGTTTTCCAGTAGTGTTCCAGTAGCGTGACAGAGATGGTTTTCCAGTAGTCTGGCAGAGATGGTTTCCCAGTAGTTTTCCAGTAGTGTTCCAGTAGTCTGACAGAGATGGTTTTCCAGTAGTCTGGCAGAGATGGTTTTCCAGTAGTCTGACAGAGATGGTTTTCCAGTAGTCTGGCAGAGATGGTTTTCCAGTAGTTTTCCAGTAGTCTGGCAGAGATGGTTTCCCAGTAGTTTTCCAGTAGTGTTCCAGTAGTCTGACAGAGATGGTTTTCCAGTAGTCTGGCAGAGATGGTTTCCCAGTAGTTTTCCAGTAGTGTTCCAGTAGTCTGACAGAGATGGTTTTCCAGTAGTCTGGCAGAGATGGTTTTCCAGTAGTCTGACAGAGATGGTTTTCCAGTAGTCTGACAGAGATGGTTTTCCAGTAGTCTGGCAGAGATGGTTTCCCAGTAGTTTTCCAGTAGTGTTCCAGTAGTCTGACAGAGATGGTTTTCCAGTAGTCTGACAGAGATGGTTTTCCAGTAGTCTGACAGGAGATGGTTTTCCAGTAGTCTGACAGAGATGGTTTTCCAGTAGTCTGACAGAGATGGTTTTCCAGTAGTCTGACAGAGATGGTTTTCCAGTAGTCTGGCAGAGATGGTTTTCCAGTAGTCTGACAGAGATGGTTTTCCAGTAGTCTGACAGAGATGGTTTTCCAGTAGTCTGGCAGAGATGGTTTCCCAGTAGTTTTCCAGTAGTGTTCCAGTAGTCTGGCAGAGATGGTTTCCCAGTAGTTTTCCAGTAGTGTTCCAGTAGTCTGACAGAGATGGTTTTCCAGTAGACTGACAGAGATGGTTTTCCAGTAGTCTGGCAGAGATGGTTTTCCAGTAGTCTGACAGAGATGGTTTTCCAGTAGTCTGACAGAGATGGTTTTCCAGTAGTCTGGCAGAGATGGTTTTCCAGTAGTCTGGCAGAGATGGTTTTCCAGTAGTCTGACAGAGATGGTTTTCCAGTAGTCTGACAGAGATGGTTTTCCAGTAGTCTGACAGAGATGGTTTTCCAGTAGTGTTCCAGTAGTCTGACAGAGATGGTTTTCCAGTAGTCTGACAGATATGGTTTTCCAGTAGTCTGACAGAGATGGTTTTCCAGTAGTTTTCCAGTAGTTTTCCAGTAGTTTTCCAGTAGTCTGACAGAGATGGTTTTACAGTAGTGTTCCATAGCAGAATGGTTTCAATACCAGTAGTGTTCCAGTAGTCTGACAGAGGCTGGTTTTCCAGTAGTCTGACAGAGATGGTTTCCAGTAGTCTGGCAGAGATGGTTTTCCAGTAGTCTGACAGAGATGGTTTCAGTAGTCGTGAGATGGTTTCCAGTAGTTTTCCAGTAGTGTTCCAGTAGTCTGACGAGATGGTTTTCCAGTAGTCTGACGAGATGGTTTCCAGTAGTCTGGCAGAGATGGTTTTCCAGTAGTCTGACAGAGATGGTTTTCCAGTAGTCTGACAGAGATGGTTTTCCAGTAGTTTTCCAGTAGTTTCAGTAGTCTGACAGAGATGGTTTCAGTAGTCTGGCAGAGATGGTTTTCCAGTAGTTTGACAGAGTGTTTTCCAGTAGTCTGAGAGATGGTTTTCCAGTAGTCTGGCAGAGATGGTTTTCAGTAGTCTGACAGAGATGGTTTTCCAGTAGTCTGGCAGAGATGGTTTCCCAGTAGTTTTCCAGTAGTGTTCCAGTAGTCTGACAGAGATGGTTTTCCAGTAGTCTGGCAGAGATGGTTTTCAGTAGTCTGGCAGAGATGGTTTCCAGTAGTCTGGCAGAGATGGTTTTCCAGTAGTGTTCCAGTAGATGGTTTCCAGTAGTCTGACAGAATGGTTTCCAGAGTTTTTCCAGTCGGCAGAGATGTTTTTCAGTAGTCTGGCAGAGATGGTTTCCAGTAGTCTGACAGAGATGGTTTTCCAGTAGTCTGACGAGATGGTTTCCAGTAGTTTTCCCAGGTGTTTAGTAGTCTGGCAGAGATGGTTTTCAGTAGTCTGGCAGAGATGGTTTTCAGTAGTCCAGAGATGGTTTTTCCAGTAGTCTGGCAGGAATGGATGGTTTTCAGTAGTCTGACAGAGATGGTTTCCAGTAGTCTGACAGAGATGGTTTTCCAGTAGTCTGACAGAGATGGTTTCCAGTAGTCTGACAGAGATGGTTTTTCCAGTAGTCTGACAGAGATGGTTTTCCAGTAGTCTGACAGAGATGGTTTTTCAGTAGTCTGACAGAGATGGTTTTCCAGTAGTCTGACAGAGATGGTTTTCAGTAGTCAGAGATGGTTTCCAGTAGTCTGGCAGAGATGGTTTCCCAGTAGTTTTCCAGTAGTGTTCCAGTAGTCTGACAGTAGTTTTTCCAGTAGTGTTCCAGTAGTCTGACAGAGATGGTTTTCTAGTAGTCTGACAGAGATGGTTTCCCAGTAGTCTGACAGAGATGGTTTTCCAGTAGTCTGACAGAGATGGTTTTCCAGTAGTCTGGCAGAGATGGTTTTTCCAGTAGTCAGAATGGGTTTCCAGTAGAGATGGTTTTTCCAGTAGTAAGATGGTTTTCTAGGCAGAATGGTTTCCAGTATGAGATGGTTTCCAGTAGTTTTCCAGTTTTCCAGTAGTCTGACGAGATGGTTTTTCCAGGTAGTTTCCAGTAGTCTCTGAGTAGTCTGGGAGATGGTTTTCCAGTAGTGTTCAGTAGTCTGACAGAGATGGTTTTCCAGTAGTCTAGTTTCCAGTAGTCTGACAGAGATGGTTTTCCAGTAGTGTTCCAGTAGTCTGACAGAGATGGTTTTCCAGTAAGTAGTGTTCCAGTAGTCTGACAGAGATGGTTTCCAGTAGTCTGACAGAGATGGTTTTTCAGTCTGACAGAGATGGTTTTCCAGTAGTCTAGTGTTCCAGTAGTCTGACAGAGATGGTTTTCCAGTAGTCTGGCAGGAATGTGGTTTCCCAGTAGTTTTCCAGTAGTGTTCCAGTAGTCTGACAGAGATGGTTTCCAGTAGTCTGACAGAGATGGTTTTCAGTAGTCTGACAGAGATGGTTTCCAGTAGTCTGGCAGAGATGGTTTCAGTAGTGTTCAGTAGTGTTCCAGTAGTCTGACAAGTGGTTTCCAGTAGTCTGACAGAGATGGTTTCCAGTAGTCTGGCAGAGATGGTTTTCCAGTAGTCTGACAGAGATGGTTTTCCAGTAGTCTGGCAGAGATGGTTTTTCCAGTAGGTTTTCAGTAGTCTGGCAGAGATGGTTTTCCAGTAGTTGAGATGGTTTCCAGTAGTCTGGCAGGAGATGGTTTTCAGTAGTCTGACAGAGATGGTTTCCAGTAGTCTGACAGAGATGGTTTTGACAGAGATGGTTTCCAGTAGTCTGACAGAGATGGTTTTCCAGTAGTCTGACAGAGAGATGGTTTTCCAGTAGTCTGACAGAGATGGTTTCCAGTAGTCTGACAGAGATGGTTTTCAGTAGTCTGACAGAGATGGTTTCCCAGTAGTTTTCCAGTAGTGTTCCAGTAGTCTGACAGAGATAGTGTTCCAGTAGTCTGACAGAATGGTTTCCAGTAGTCTGACAGAGATGGTTTCCAGTAGTCTGACAGGAATGGTTTCAGTTAGTCTGACTTAGAGATGGTTTCCAGTAGTCTGGCAGAGATGGTTTCCAGTAGTCTGGCAGAGATGGAACCAATAGTCTGGCAGAGATGGTTTCCAGTAGTTTTCCGGCGAGTGACAGGGAATGGTTTCAGTAGTTTTCCAGTAGTCTGACAGAGATGGTTTTCCAGTAGTGTTCCAGTAGTCTGACAGAGATGGTTTTCCAGTAGTTTTCCAGTAGTCGAAGATGGTTTTCCAGTAGTGTTCCAGTAGTCTGACAGATGGGTTTCCAGTAGTGTTCCAGTAGTCTGACAGAAATGGTTTCCAGAAGTAGTCTGACAGAGATGGTTTTCCAGTAGTCTGACAGAATGGTTTCCAGTAGTGTTCCAGTAGTCTGACAGAGATGGTTTTCCAGTAGTCTGACAGAGATGGTTTTCAGTAGTGTTCCAGTAGTCAGTCTGACAGAGATGGTTTGTAGTTTTCCAGTAGTTTGACAGAGATGGTTTTCCAGTAGTCTGACAGGAATGGTTTTCCAGTAGTCTGACAGAGATGGTTTTCAATAGTCTGACAGAGATGGTTTTCCAGTAGTCTGACAGGAATGGTTTTCCAGTAGTCTGACTTGAGAATGGTTTTTTTCCAATAGTCTGGCAGAGATGTGGTTTTCCAGTAGTCTGACAGGAATGGTTTCCAGTAGTCTGGCAGAATGGTTTTCCAGTAGTCCCGACAGAGATGGTTTCCAGTAGTCTGACAGAGATGAACAGGCTGGTCACGGCAGAGATGGTTTCCATTAGTCTGACAGAGATGGTTTCCAGTAGTCTGGCAGAGATGGTTTTCAGTAGTCTGACAGAGATGGTTTCCAGTAGTCTGACAGAGATGGTTTTCCAGTAGTCTGACAGAGATGGTTTTCCAGTAGTCTGACAGAATGGTTTCCAGTAGTCTGGCGAATGGTTTCCCAGTAGTCTGACAGAATGGTGACACAAATAGTCTGACAGAGATGGTTTTCCAGTAGTTTTCCAGTAGTGTTCCAGTAGTCTGGCAGAGATGGTTTTCCAGTAGTCTGGCAGAGATGGTTTTCCAGTAGTCTGGCAGAGATGGTTTTCCAGTAGTCTGACAGAGATGGTTTTCCAGTAGTCTGACAGAGATGGTTTTCCAGTAGTCTGACAGAGATGGTTTTCCAGTAGTCTGACAGAGATGGTTTTCCAGTAGTCTGACAGAGATGGTTTTCCAGTAGTCTGACAGAGATGGTTTTCCAGTAGTCTGACAGAGATGGTTTTCCAGTAGTCTGACAGAGATGGTTTTCCAGTAGTCTGACAGAGATGGTTTCCCAGTAGTTTTCCAGTAGTGTTCCAGTAGTCTGACAGAGATAGTGTTCCAGTAGTCTGACAGAGATGGTTTTCCAGTAGTCTGACAGAGATGGTTTTCCAGTAGTCTGACAGAGATGGTTTTCCAGTAGTCTGACAGAGATGGTTTTCCAGTAGTCTGGCAGAGATGGTTTTCCAGTAGTCTGGCAGAGATGGTTTTCCAGTAGTCTGGCAGAGATGGTTTTCCAGTAGTTTTCCAGTAGTCTGACAGAGATGGTTTTCCAGTAGTTTTCCAGTAGTCTGACAGAGATGGTTTTCCAGTAGTGTTCCAGTAGTCTGACAGAGATGGTTTTCCAGTAGTTTTCCAGTAGTCTGACAGAGATGGTTTTCCAGTAGTGTTCCAGTAGTCTGACAGAGATGGTTTTCCAGTAGTGTTCCAGTAGTCTGACAGAGATGGTTTTCCAGTAGTCTGACAGAGATGGTTTTCCAGTAGTCTGACAGAGATGGTTTTCCAGTAGTGTTCCAGTAGTCTGACAGAGATGGTTTTCCAGTAGTCTGACAGAGATGGTTTTCCAGTAGTGTTCCAGTAGTCTGACAGAGATGGTTTTCCAGTAGTCTGACAGAGATGGTTTTCCAGTAGTCTGACAGAGATGGTTTTCCAGTAGTCTGACAGAGATGGTTTTCCAGTAGTCTGACAGAGATGGTTTTCCAGTAGTCTGACAGAGATGGTTTTCCAGTAGTCTGACAGAGATGGTTTTCCAGTAGTCTGGCAGAGATGGTTTTCCAGTAGTCTGACAGAGATGGTTTTCCAGTAGTCTGGCAGAGATGGTTTTCCAGTAGTCTGACAGAGATGGTTTTCCAGTAGTCTGACAGAGATGGTTTTCCAGTAGTCTGACAGAGATGGTTTTCCAGTAGTCTGACAGAGATGGTTTTCCAGTAGTCTGGCAGAGATGGTTTTCCAGTAGTCTGACAGAGATGGTTTTCCAGTAGTCTGACAGAGATGGTTTTCCAGTAGTCTGACAGAGATGGTTTTCCAGTAGTCTGACAGAGATGGTTTTCCAGTAGTCTGGCAGAGATGGTTTCCCAGTAGTCTGACAGAGATGGTGTTCCAGTAGTCTGACAGAGATGGTGTTCCAGTAGTCTGACAGAGATGGTTTTCCAGTAGTCTGACAGAGATGGTGTTCCAGTAGTCTGACAGAGATGGTGTTCCAGTAGTGTTCCAGTAGTCTGACAGAGATGGTGTTCCAGTAGTGTTCCAGTAGTCTGACAGAGATGGTTTTCCAGTAGTCTGACAGAGATGGTGTTCCAGTAGTCTGACAGAGATGGTGTTCCAGTAGTGTTCCAGTAGTCTGACAGAGATGGTTTTCCAGTAGTCTGACAGAGATGGTTTTCCAGTAGTCTGACAGAGATGGTTTTCCAGTAGTCTGACAGAGATGGTTTCCAGTAGTCTGACAGAGATGGTTTTCCAGTAGTCTGGCAGAGATGGTTTTCCAGTAGTCTGACAGAGATGGTTTTCCAGTAGTGTTCCAGTAGTCTGACAGAGATGGTTTTCCAGTAGTCTGGCAGAGATGGTTTTCCAGTAGTCTGGCAGAGATGGTTTTCCAGTAGTCTGGCAGAGATGGTTTTCCAGTAGTTTTCCAGTAGTCTGACAGAGATGGTTTTCCAGTAGTTTTCCAGTAGTCTGACAGAGATGGTTTTCCAGTAGTGTTCCAGTAGTCTGACAGAGATGGTTTTCCAGTAGTTTTCCAGTAGTCTGACAGAGATGGTTTTCCAGTAGTGTTCCAGTAGTGTTCCAGTAGTCTGACAGAGATGGTTTTCCAGTAGTCTGGCAGAGATGGTTTTCCAGTAGTCTGGCAGAGATGGTTTTCCAGTAGTCTGGCAGAGATGGTTTTCCAGTAGTTTTCCAGTAGTCTGACAGAGATGGTTTTCCAGTAGTTTTCCAGTAGTCTGACAGAGATGGTTTTCCAGTAGTGTTCCAGTAGTCTGACAGAGATGGTTTTCCAGTAGTTTTCCAGTAGTCTGACAGAGATGGTTTTCCAGTAGTGTTCCAGTAGTGTTCCAGTAGTCTGACAGAGATGGTTTTCCAGTAGTCTGACAGAGATGGTGTTCCAGTAGTCTGACAGAGATGGTGTTCCAGTAGTGTTCCAGTAGTGTTCCAGTAGTGTTCCAGTAGTGTTCCAGTAGTGTTCCAGTAGTGTTCCAGTAGTCTGACAGAGATGGGATAGTAAGCAACAATGTATATGTCTAATCCTTGCTGTCAGTATTTTGAAGGATTAACAGGTTTTTGTTTCTCTCTCTATCTACATCGCTTTCTTTCTCAATCTCTCTCTCTGTGCCTCTCTATCTCTTTCTCTGTGTATGTCTCTCTCTCTTGATGGCCGTCTATCTGGCTGTCTCTCTTTCTCAGTTCAATGGGTGTTATTGGCATGGGAAACATTTACATTGCCAAAGCAAGTGAAATAGACAATAAACAAAAGTAAAATAAACAATCAAAACTGAGCAGTAAGTTCACATGATTAACTAAAGCAGAAAGTTAAAGTAGAAAACCAATCAAAGAAACATCATGTGTTCCAAATTGTACACTATTCCTTATTTAGTGCACTTCTTTGTACCAGGCCCCATAGGGATCAGGTCAAAATTAGTGCCCTATATATAGGGAATAGGGTGCCAGCTCTGGTCTAAAGTAGTGCCCTATATAGGGAATAGGGTGGCAGCTCTGGTCTAAAGTAGTGCACTATAAAGGGAATAGTGTGCCAGCTCTGGTCTAAAGTAGTGCCCTATATAGGGAATAGGGTACCATTTGGAACGACGACACAGTGAAACAGAGAGCCCAACGTGTCAGGGATTGTGTTGGCTCAGAGACCTCTCTTTCACTCTGTGTATGTCTGCATGTGTGTGTGTGTGTGTGTGTGTGTGTGTGTGTGTGTGTGTGTGTGTGTGTGTGTGTGTGTGTGTGTGTGTGTGTGTGTGTGTGTGTGTGTGTGTGTGTGTGTGTGTGTGTGTGTGTGTGTGTGTGTGTGTGTGTGTGTGTGTCTAGTGTGTCTTAGTCATCACATCTTACCCATCCTTGGAGAGGTATTGTCTGAAGAAGTCATTTGCTGCTAGCTTGATGGCTTTCTCTGGCGTGACCAGGGTTAGGTTCACCGCAGACCCTGTAACAATGAGAGGAAGTGAGAGACAGAGATGGAAGGAGAAGGAGTGGAGAAGGAGCGAGAGAGAGATGGAGGGAGGGAGAGTGAGAGAGTCAGATGGAGGGGAGGGAGAGTGAGAGAGAGTCAGATGGAGGGGAGGGAGAGTGAGAGAGAGTCAGAGAGAGGGGAGGGAGAGAGAGAGAGAGAGAGAGCAAGAGAGATGGAGGGAGGAGGGAGAGCAAGAGAGATGGAGAGAGGGAGAGAAAGAAGAAAGAGGTAGAGAGAGACAGAGAGGAGAGAGAGAGGGGGAGGGAGAGCGAGAGAAAGAGGCAGAGAGAGGAGGGAGAGCGAGAGAGAGAGGCAGAGAGAGGGAGGGAGAGCAAGAGAGAGAGGCAGAGAGAGGGATAGAGAGTGAGAGAGAGGGGCAGAGAGAGACAGAGAGAGAGAGAGAGAGAGCAGAGAGGAGAAAGAGAGAGAGAGGAGAAAGAGAGAGAGAGAGAGAGAGAGAGAGAGAGAGAGAGAGAGAGAGAGAGAGAGAGAGAGAGAGAGAGAGAGAGAGAGAGAGAGAGAGAGAGAGAGAGAGAGAGAGAGAGGAGAAAGAGAGAGAGAGAGAGAGAGAGAGGTAGGAGAGGGAGAGAGAGACAGAGAGGAGAAAGAGAGGAGAGAGTAGAGAGAGAGACAGAGAGAGAAAGAGAGAGACAGAGGGACAGAGAGAGAGAGGAGGAGAGCGAGAAAGAGAGGCAGAGAGAGGGAGGGAGAGAAAGAAGAGAGAGAGGCAGAGAGAGAAGGAGAGGAGAAAGAGAGAGACAGAGAGAGACAGAGAGAGAGTAGAGAGAGAGAAAAGAGAGAGAGAGACAGAGAGAGAAAGAGAGACAGAGAGAAAGAGAGAGACAGAGAGAAGAAATAGAGAGAGAGAGAGAGAGAGAGAGAGAGAGAGAGAGAGAGAGAGAGAGAGAGAGAGAGAGAGAGAGAGAGAGAGAGAGAGAGAGAGAGAGAGAGAGAGAGAGAGAGAGAGGAGAAAGAGAGTAGGAGAGAGAGGAGAAAGAGAGTAGAGAGAGAGAGAGAGACAGAGAGGAGAAAGAGAGAGAGAGACAGAGTGAGAGGAATTGTGATTTTCCCAGTCACACACAGCAGGCATGTTGTAATGTATGGTGGTAACATTTATTTTGTGCATTATGTTCCCAGACCTGAGGCTGTCCTGTATACCTGAGGATGTCCTGTATACCTGAGGATGTCCTGTATACCTGAGGATGTCCTGTATACCTGAGGCTGTCCTGTATACCTGAGGCTGTCCTGTATACCTGAGGATGTGGTTAGCTGTGTGCTGGTGAGAGTGAGTTGTCTCACAGCTATAAGCAGCTCCTGATAGTCTCAGTGTTCAGCAGTGCTCAACAACTTTCAAAAGGATCCTCACTGTGCTATGTTTGTCTTTAGTATGTACCTGCCACTTTCTAGTGCACACACACACACACACACACACACACACACACACACACACACACACACACACACACACACACACACACACACACACACACACACACACACACACATACTTCCACGTCCTCACTCTCGAACCTACCTCTGTACATCCCGAAGTATCCTCTCTGGAGCGGATGGTCTTGATAAGACAGTCA
>NW_025753034.1:7500-11429 GCF_021184085.1 Oncorhynchus gorbuscha
CAGTGCCATCCGATTTGTCACTAAAGACCCATATACTACCCACCATTTCGACCTGTATGCTCTCGTTGGCTGGCCCTCGCTTCATATACGTCGCCAAACCCACTGGCTCCAGGTCATCTATAAGTCTTTGCTAGGTAAAGCCCCGCCTTATCTCAGCTCACTGGTCACCCTAGCAGCACCCACCAGTAGCACGCACTCCAGCAGGTATATTTCACTGGTCACCCCCAAAGCCAATTCCTTCTTTGGCCGCCTTTCCTTCCAGTTCTCTGCTGCCAATGACTGGAACGAACTGCAAAAATCACTGAAGGTGGAGACTCATATCTCCCTCACTAACTTTAAGCATCAGCAGTCAGAGCAGCTCACAGATCACTGCGCCTGTACATAGCCCATCTGTAAATAGCCCATCTGTAAATAGCCCATCCAACTACCTTATCCCCATATTGTTATTTTTTTCTCCTTTGCACCCCAGTATCTCTACTTACACATTCAT
The DNA here is from genome assembly GCF_021184085.1 of Oncorhynchus gorbuscha. NCBI lineage: Eukaryota > Metazoa > Chordata > Actinopteri > Salmoniformes > Salmonidae > Oncorhynchus > Oncorhynchus gorbuscha. Next base: position 7,991 of record NW_025753034.1, read on the forward strand.
CTTCTGCACATCTATCACTCCAGTGTTCGTTTGCTAAATTGTAATTATTTCACCACTATGGCCAATTTATTGCCTAATCTTACCTACTTTGCACACACTGTATATAGACTTTTCTATTGTATTATTGACTGTGTGTTTATTTACTCCATGTGTAACTCTGTGTTGTTGTTTGTGTCGCACTGCTTTGCTTTATCTTGGCCAGGTCGCAGTTGTCACGAGAACTTGTTCTCAACTGGCCTACCTGGTTAAATAAAGGTGAAATATATATATATATATATATATATATATATATATATATATATATATATATATATATATATATATATAAATTAAGTGCTCTGTCTCACACACACACACACACACACACACACACACACACACACACACACACACACACACACACACACACACACACACACACACACACACACACACACACACACACACACACACACACACACACACACACACACACACACACACACACACACACACAATTAACAAGGGGTCGTCGCTGCCTTTCAAAAACATGAAAGCAAATCAGGTCATCAGTAATCAAGGTCTCTACTAGCCCAATCACAGTCTACTTATAATCAACACAGAAAATGAGGGACAGAGGAGAGAGAGAGCAAGAAAGAGAGAATGAGAGAGAGAGAGTGAGAGAGCGATAAAGAGGAGAAGGACAGAGAGAGAACGAGAGAGAGAGAACGACAGAGACAGAGAGGTGTAATTGTCAGTTTAGCTTTTTGGATTGGGATATTCTGTCTGATTTTGTTCAGTGAAAATGTACATTACTGAAGAACCCTGCATTTGTGAAGGTCTAAGCCGTCAAACAGGGGAACATGTCAATCATCTGTCAGCGGACAGGGGAACATGTTAGCCGTCTGTTAGCAGACAGGGGAACATGTTAGCCGTCTGTTAGCGGACAGGGGAACATGTTAGCCGTCTGTTAGCAGACAGGGGAACATGTTATCCGTCTGTCAGCGGACAGGGTAACATGTTAGCCGTCTGTCAGCGGACAGGGGAACATGTTAGCCGCCTGTTAGCGGGACAGGGGAACATGCCAGCCGCCTGTCAGCGGACAGGGGAACATGTTAGCTGTCTGTTAGCGGGACAGGGGAACATGTTAGCCGCCTGTTAGCGGACAGGGGAACATGTTAGCCGTCTGTTAGCGGACAGGGGAACGTGTTAGCCGTCTGTCAGCGGACAGGGGAACGTGTTAGCCGTCTGTTAGCGGACAGGGGAACGTGTTAGCTGTCTGTTAGCGGACAGGGGAACGTGTTAGCTGTCTGTTAGCGGACAGGGGAACGTGTTAGCCGTCTGTTGCGGACAGGGGAACGTGTTAGCCGTCTGTTAGCGGACAGGGGAACGTGTTAGCTGTCTGTTAGCGGGCAAGGGAACATGTTAGCCGTCTGTTAGCGGACAGGGGAACATGTTAGCTGTCTGTTACGGACAGGGGAACATGCAACTATGTAGGCCAGTTAAGAACAAGTTCTTATTTACAACTGTGACCTGGCCAAGATAAAGCAAAGCACTGACAAAAACAACTACACAGAGTTACACATAAACAAACGTACAGTCAATAACACAATAGAAAAAAAATAATAATAATATTCTCATTCTAATATTCCGTCTACTATGTGATTGGCTCCAACAACTGTTTCTCTCTCTCCCTCAGATTTGCTGATAATGGAATTGGCCTAACACTGGCTAGGTAAGACATTATCATTAACATTGTGTGTGTGTGTGTGTGTGTGTGTGTGTGTGTGTGTGTGTGTGTGTGTGTGTGTGTGTGTGTGTGTGTGTGTGTGTGTGTGTGTGTGTGTGTGTGTGTGTGTGTGTGTGTGTGTGTGTGTGTGTGTGTGTGTGTGTGCGTGGTATAAGCAGCTCTGGGTAATGAGGAATTGTCACAGCAGTGTTAGTAATAACTACCACTAAGTCTTCTCTCACCTCCATCTCTCTCTCTCACCTCCATCTCTTCTTTCTTTCTCGCATCTCTCCTTTCTGTTCACTTTCTCTCTCTCTCTCTCTCTAGTATTCTCCTCTTCCTCCCTCTCTCTCTTTTTTACAGGCATTAAGTGCAGAGGAGAGGAGAGAGGGAGGAGGAGAGGAGAGGTGAGGAGAGGAGAGGAGAGTGAGGGGAGAGAGAGGGAGAGGAGAGGAGAGGAGAGGAGAGAGAGAGAGGAGAGTGAGAGGAGGGAGAGGGAAGGAGAGGAGAGGGAGAGGGAGAGGAGAGGAGGAGATAGAGAGGGAGGAGAGGAGAGATGGGAGAAGAGAGGGTGAAGACAGTAGTTGGGGAATAGGGATGGTGGAGAGAGGAGATAGTACTGTGTCTGTGTGAGAAGATGTGTGGGAAAAGAGAATAGATAGAAAGAGAGGGAGGGGAGGAGATATGGGGAAGCAACAAATCTGCAAACTTTTACTGAGGAAAAGTAATTCTGTTACCTCATACTTTTTGGTAGGTGACATTCAATGATGTATATAAACCCTGGGTAGCTGACGCTGTGTCTTGCCAATAAGAGCCTCCATTATTAAACTCCTCCTTTCGAGGCTTTGATTAATGGAAGTGAATCGGGGAAAAAACTATATCATTAAAATACCCAACTTGTCAACAATGCCACGGTGTGAAACATATGTATGCAGCCAGCGCCGATTAAAGGGATGAGGGAAGACAGTTCATATGGAAGTATTGAAATTATTAGAGTAGAACATGTACTTTTTGGTCTATTTTGAGAGACAAACTGCTCAGATTTTGGTACTGCGTAACCATAGCAACGCATGTAAATGTCAATGTATGCTAGATATATTACAAAACGATAATCCATTGTTGATGTTATTAAGCATGGATGAAGTGGTGGTTCATGTGTGCAATTTAACTGCTGTTCTTATAGATTCTCTAATAGTCACATCACGTGAAGTAATAAGAAATATTGTGCATTGACAGTGAATGTTGTTAACGTTAGCAGCCAGCCTAGTGCAACATGATATGACGTATACAAAAAGGCCACCAGTCAACCCAGTGTTTTTATAGTATGACTGAACCACTTCCTAGGTTTATTGTAGAGTCATTGCAATTTATTTTTACCGGCTTCACTTTACATCAGATTGATCTTTCAGCAAATGAAAACATGTATTATTATGGATGAACTTCTCTAGTTGTACATTATTGTTGCTTTGTAGTGTGAGAGGTGATCAACATGTTTTCATTTCAACAACTACAGCTTTGGATGATACATACGTTTATTTTTATTATCCTTGACATAATATTGAAAAGTGTAAATTCCATGAATTCCTATGAGCTGTTCCTTAAAGGAGTATGGTGAGGAGAGGAGAGGGAGACGTTGAGGAGAGGTTGAGGAGAGGTTGAGGAGAGGAGAGGTTGAGGAGAGGAGGAGAGGGAGAGGAGCAAATGGGAGAGGAGGGAAAGGAGAGGAGCAAA
>NW_025753035.1:0-5000 GCF_021184085.1 Oncorhynchus gorbuscha
AGTAAGTATTTGAGTGTTGTTTTGCCACTGTGTTGGTAGTGATTGCATGCAACAGAGCTCTCCGACCCCAGACCGTTCTCTTTGCTCCTATTCCCTGGTCCCTCTGACCTCTCCTGCACCATGTCATGCTCTGGTCTGAGTTAGAACTGTGAACTATTACTACCGGTTAATGTAAAGTCGTATCCTCATGTAGGGCCGTACTGTCTTCGATTCTGAAGGATTTTACGCTGTGTGAAGAAGGAGAAGCTTTAAAAACAACAACAATTTTTGATTTGAATTGAATTTCCCATTTGAGCTGCCGCAGGGAGTTTGTCCCCACAGAGCTGTGGGTTGCTGCTCACATCTCAGAACGTGCGTCATGCTTTTAAAGACATCACCGTTCCACTATCTATACTGCTGCCTTGATGGACAGGTGTCGGAGCTTTCCTTCACCGAGACCAAAGCAAACTTCCCAAACGGAACGAGTGCTGAGATGAAGCAGGCGAACCAGGTAGAGAGAGAACCGTTTGGATGAGGCTTTGGGTTTGAACACTAACTGCAGAACTCATTAAAGAAATTGAGTCATGACGACGCAAAAAAAAAACTCCAAAGATCAGTAGATCTCAAATCAGAAAAGTAGTACTGACTCAGATATCAATAAGTAATCAATAACTCAATGAGATTCATTATCATTTAATGTTTCTAATATTTGTTAATTAAATATTAGGTTATTGAGTAAAGTAATTTGTATTTATTTGTGTTCTGCTAATCTAAGTCTAATCTATTGAGTGTTTCTATTTTATATGATTTCTTTAAATATTTGAAAGTCAAGCAAATATTTAGTAAATAAGATGTTCTTAGTTGATTCTATGATGTCTGACGTTTTTACGTAACATAATGAAGTAGTAGTCAGACACATTGATATTCCTAAAACAGTATTAAGCAGTTAGCTTTGCTATGATGAACAAATATGGGTGGTAATGTAAGTGGTTATGTGGGTGGTCGGGGGCGGCCCGTCAGGAAGTCCAGTTTTTTATAATCAATCCTCAAGGTGTTTTTCAAATATCTATTCGATAATATATCTACCGGGACAATTGGCTTTTCAGTAGGAGCGAGAGGAAAAATGACTACCTCTACCTCTTTTAGAATCACTCTGAGAGCTGCTCCTTACGCAATGTAGTTGTTTACGCTCATTCTTACAGGTATTCTTCAACATAAAGGCGTGAAACTATGTCACAATGTTGTAAACACCTTGGGGAATACGTAGTAAAAGGAAACGGGTTGATATCCCTTTCAGTGGCCAATAAGGGTGCATAGGAAGGCAACGGTTTCAAAACATGAGTCACTTCCTGATTGGATTTTTCCTAGGCTTTCGCCTGCAACATCAGTTCTGTTATACTCACAGACACTATTTTGACAGTTTTGGAAACTTTAGAGTGTTTTCTTTCCTAAGATGTCAATTATATGCATGTTCTAGCACCTGGTCTTGAGAAATAGGCGGTTTACTTTAGGAGCGTTATTTTTCCAAAAATGAAAATAGTGCCCCCCTAGTTTCAAGAGGTTTTAATGTCTTACTCACGTGGGCCACAGAAAAGGAGAGCCCACAGACCTTGGTAGTGGGCCACGTCGGGCGAAGGTGTTTATCTTGTCCGGGAGCAAGACGTCGGTGTCCGTGACGTGGCTGGGTTTCCCTTTGTAGTCTGTGATTTAGCCCTGGGCTGTGTCATAACGTAGCATATAGCGTTAGCCTAGTCAGCTCATATTAGCCCTGGGCTGTGTCATAACGTAGCATATAGCGTTAGCCTAGTCAGCTCATATTAGCACTGGGCTGTGTCATAACGTAGCATATAGCGTTAGCCTAGTCAGCTCATATTAGCGCTGGGCTGTGTCATAACGTAGCATATAGCGTTAGCCTAGTCAGCTCATATTAGCCCTGGGCTGTGGTATAACCTAGTATAGAGCATTAGCCTAGTCAGCTCATTTTAGCCCTGGGCTGTGACATAACGTAGCATATAGCTTTAGCCTCGTCAGCTCATTTTAGCCCTGGCTGTGTCATAACATAGCAAATATCATTAGCCGTGTCAGCTCATATTAGCCCTGGGCTGTGGCATAACCTAGTACAGAGCATTAGCCTAGTCAGCTCATACTAGCCCTGGGCTGTGGTGCATTAGCCTAGTCAGCTCATATTAGCCCTGAACAATGGTATAAATACAGAGCATTAGCCTAGTCAGCTCATATTAGCCCTGGGCTGTGGTATAACCTAGTACAGAGCATTAGCCTGAGTCAGCTCATATTAGCCCTGGGCTGTGGTATAACCTAGTACAGAGCATTAGCCTAGTCAGCTCATACTAGCCCTGGGCTGTGGTATAACCTAGTACAGAGCATTAGCCTAGTCAGCCCCACTGAGGGAAAGAGATAAGGAACAAATAGAAAAACACCATACAACGTGGCATGATGCTCCTGACAGAAATAGCTCTCTCTCTCTCTCTCTCTCTGCCTCTCTGTCTCTCTCTGATTCTCTCTCTCTCTGTCATTCTCTCTCTCTCACTCTCTGATTCTCTCTCTCTCTCTGATTCTCTCTCTCTCTGATTATCTCTCTCTCTGATTATCTCTCTCTGATTCTATCTCTCTCTCTCTCTGATTATCTCTCTCTCTCTCTCACTCTCTCTCTCTGATTCTCTCACTCTCTCTCTCTGATTCTGTTACTCTCTCTCTCACTCTGATTCTATCTCACTCTCTCTCTCTGATTCTCTCTCTCTGATTCTCTCTCTGATTATCTCTCTCTCTCTCTCTCTCTCTCTCTCTCTCTCTCTCTCTCTCTCTCTATCTTCCTCTCTCTCTCTCTCTCTCTCTCTCTCTCTCTCTCTCTCTCTCTCTGTCTTCTCTCTCTCTCTCTCTCTCTGTCATTCTCTCTCTCTCTCTCTCTCTCTCTCTCTCTCTCTCTCTCATTCTCTCTCTCTCTGTCATTCTCTCTCTCTCTCTCTCTCTCTCTCCTCTCTCTCTCTCTCTCTCTCTCTCTCTCTCTCTCTCTCTCTCTCTCTCTCTGCCATTCTCTCTCTCTCTCTGTCATTCTCTCTCTCTCTGTCTCTCTCTCTCTCTCTGATTATCTCTCTCTCTCTCTCTCTCTCTCTCTCTCTCTCTCTCTCTCTCTCTCTCTCTCTCTCTCTGATTCTCTCTCTCTCTCTCTCTCCCTCTCTCTCTCTCTCTCTCTCTCTATTTATCTCTGTCATTCTCTCTCTCTCTGTCATTCTCTCTCTCTCTGTCATTCTCTCTCTGTCATTCTTCTCTCTCTGTCATTCTCTCTCTCTCTCTCTCTCTCTCTCTCTCTCTCTCTCTCTCTCTCTCTCTCTCTCTCTCTCTCTCTCTCTCTCTGTCTCTCTCTCTCTCTCTCTCTCTCTCTGTCATTCTCTCTCTCTCTCTCTCTCTCTCTCTCTCTCTCTCTCTCTCTCTCTCTCTCTCTGTCTCTCTCTCTCTCTCTCTGTCTCTCTCTCTCTCTCTGTCATTCTCTCTCGCTCTCTCTCTCATCATTCTCTCGCTCTCTCTCTGTCATGCTCTCTCTCTCTCCCCAGGAGCTGCTTTGATGAACCATTTCCTTCATTGCAACGGCAAATCCCTGGCTGCTCTCCTTTCGGGTTACACTGGAGACTAGAACAATTTAGCAGAATCACTAAAAGTTTAGCTTAGCACAGAGAGAAACAAAGATTCCACCTGAAAGATTAGCTTAGCACAGAGAGAAACACAGAAGATAAGGAAAAGTCTTGAGCTGAATGTTAGTTGTTCCAGAAGAGGATCGTTGTCTACTTAGACTTTTGTCATGGTTTTATTTTCTCCTTTTATTAACCAGTTGTAATCGGTGTCATCTTTAACCATATCGTGTGACAGACTGACTTAAGGAACTCTGTATAAATGATGCAGTCCTCTACTTCACTCCACTATGATGGAAGAGGGAGGAAGAGAGAAAGGGAAGAGAGGACGAGAAGAGAGGAGGAGGGAGGGGAAGAATAGGAGGGAAGAGAGGACAAGAAGGAGGGAGGGAAGAGAGAGGGAAGGAAAGGAAGAAGGGAGAAAGGGAAGGGAGCAAGGGAGAGAGGGAGGAAAAAGGGAGGAAAAAGAAGGAAGGAGGGAGGGGAAGAAGAGGGAAGGGAAGAAAAGGGAGGGGAAGAAGAAGAGGAAGAAAGGAGGAGAAAGAGGGAAGGAGAGGAAGAGGAGGGAGGGAAAGAGGAGGAAGAGAGGAGGAAGAGGGAGGGGGAAGAGAGGAAGGAGCTAGGGAAAGAGAGAGAAGGAGGGAAAAGAGGGAGGAAGAAGAGGGAAGGAAGAGAGGATGAGGAGGGATGAAGAGGAGGGAAGAAGGGGGATGAGAAGGGAAGGAGAAAGAGATGAGAAGAGATGGGAAGAGAAGAAGGAAAAGGGCGAGAAGAGAGGAAGGAAAGGAAGAGAAGAGAAGGGAAGGAAGAGAGAGGAAGGAGGAAGGAAGAAGGACGAGAAGAGGGAAGGAAGAAAGAGGGAAGGGAAAGGAAGGAAGGAGGGGATGAAGAGAGGGAAGGAAGAGAGGGATGAGAAGAGGATGGAAGGGAAGAGAGGAGAGGGAAGAAGGGAAGGAAGGAAGAGGGCGAGAAGAGAGGAAGGAGAGGATGAGAAGAGAGGGAAGGAAGAGAGGACAAAGAAGAGAGGGGAAGGAAGAGAGGACGAGAAGAGAGGGAAGGAAGAGAGGATGAGAAGAGAGGGAAGGAAGAAGAGAGGAAGGAAGAAACAAGGAAGAGAGGATGGGGAAGAGAGGACGAGAAAGAGGGAAGGAAGAAGAGGAACGAAGAGAGGATAAGAAGAGAAAGTGAAGGAGAGGGAAGGAAGAGAGGACGAAGAGAGGAAGGAAGAGAGGATGAGAGAGAGGGAAGGAAGAGGGATGAGAAGAAGGGGGAGGGAAGGAGAAGGAAGGAAGAGAGGGGAAGGAAGAGGAGAGATTGAAGGAAGAGAGGACGAAGAGAGGGAAGGAAGAGAGGAGACGAAGAGAGGGAAGGAAGAGA
>NW_025753035.1:10000-11429 GCF_021184085.1 Oncorhynchus gorbuscha
GAGAACATCACAGGCTTGGAGAGGAGAGGTGGTGGGAGGGAGGGAGGGAGGAGGGAGGGAGGAGGGAGGGAGGGAGGGAGGGAGGGAGGAGGGGGGGGGAGGAGGGAGGGAGGGGAGAACATCACAGGCTTGGAGAGGAGAGGTGGTGGGAGGAGGGGAGGGAGGGAGGGGAGAACATCACAGGCTTGGAGAGGAGAGGTGGTGGGAGGGAGGGGGAGGGGAGGAGGGGAGGAACATCACAGGCTTGGAGGAGGAGAGGTAGGTAGGGAGGGAGGGAGGGAGGGAGGGAGGGAGGGAGGGAGGACGGAGCAGCAGGGCTGGGAGGAGGGAGGAGGTAGGTGGGAGCCGAGGGAGGATGAAGGAGCGGAGAACATCACAGGCTTGGAGAGGAGAGGTGGTGGGAGGGAGGGGAGAATATCAGCGAGCTTGGAGAGGATCGCAGGCTTGGAGAGGGAGGGAGGTAGGGAGGGAGGGGAGAACATCACAGGCTTGGAGGAGGAGAGGAGTAGGAGAGGAGGGAGGGAGGGAGGGAGGAGAGGCACAGGCATGGAGAGGAGAGGAGAGGGAGAGGAGGGAGGGAGGGAGGGAGGAGGGAGGGAGGGAGGGAGGGAGGGAGGGAGGGAGGGAGGGAGAGAGCATCACAGGCTTGGAGAGGATAGGTGGAGGGAGGGAGGGAGGGAGGGAGCGAGGGAGGGAGGGAGGGAGGGGAGAGACATCACAGGCTTGGAGAGGAGAGGTGGAGGGAGGGAGGGAGGGAGGGAGGGAGGGAGGGAGGGAGGGAGGGAGAGGAGGGAGGGGGAGAACATCACAGGGTTGGAGAGGAGAGGTGGAGGGAGGAGGGAGGAGAGAACATCACAGGCTTGGAGAGGAGAGAGGTGGGAGGGAGGGAGGGAGGGAGGAGGGAGGGAGGGAGGGAGGGAGGGAGGGAGGGAGGGAGGAGGGAGGGGGAACATCACCGGCTTGGAGAGGAGAGGTGGTGGGAGGGAGGGAGGGAGGGAGGGAGGGAGGGAGAACATCACAGGCTTGGAGAGGAGAGGTGGTGGGAGGGAGGGAGGGCGGGGAGTGAGGGAGGGAGTGAGGGAGGGAGGGGAGAACATCACAGGCTTGGAGAGGAGAGGAGAGGAGAGGAGAGGGAGGGAGGGAGGGAGGGAGGGAGGGAGGGAGGGAGGGAGGGGAGAGCATCACAGGCTTGGAGAGGATAGGTGGAGGAGGGAGGGAGGGAGGGAGGGAGGGAGGGAGGGAGGGAGGGAGGAGGAGGGAGCGAGGAGGGAGGGAGGGAGGGAGGGAGGGAGGGAGGGGAGGGAGGGAGGGAGGGAGAACATCACAGGCTTGGAGAGGAGAGGAGAGGAGAGGAGGGAGGGAGGGAGGGAGGGAGGGAGGGAGGAGGGGAGAGACATCACAGGCTTGGAGAGGATAGGTGGAGGGAGGG
>NW_025753036.1:0-11428 GCF_021184085.1 Oncorhynchus gorbuscha
TGGCCTCTACGTATAGATCTGAGCAACAATACTCTACATTTAACTATCCACGCTGGCCTCTACGTATAGATCTGAGCAACAATACTCTACATTTAACTATCCACGCTGGCCTCTACGTATAGATCTGAGCAACAATACTCTACATTTAACTATCCACGCTGGCCTCTACGTATAGATCTGAGCAACAATACTCTACATTTATCTATCACGCTGGCCTCTACGTATAGATCTGAGCAACAATACTCTACATTTTAACTATCACGCTGGCCTCTACGTATAGATCTGAGCAACAATACTCTACATTTAACTATCACCGCTGGCCTCTACGTATAGATCTGAGCAACAATACTCTACATTTATCATCACGCTGGCCCTCTACGTATAGATCTGAGCAACAATACTCTACATTTAACTATCCACGCTGGCCTCTACGTATAGATCTGAGCAACAATACTCTACATTTAACTATCCACGCTGGCCTCTCGTATAGATCTGAGCAACAATACTCTACATTTAACTACTGGCCTCCGTATAGATCTGAGCAACCTCTACATTTAACTATCACGCTGGCCTCTACGTATAGATCTGAGCAACACTCTACATTTAACTATCCACGCTGGCCTCTACGTATAGATCTGAGCAACAATACTCTACATTTAACTATCCCACGCTGGCCTCTACGTATAGATCTGAGCAACAATACTCTACATTTAACTACGCCACGCTGGCCTCTACGTAGATCTGAGCAACAATACTCTACATTTAACTATCCACGCTGGCCTCTACGTATAGATCTGAGCAACAATACTCTACATTTAACTATCCACGCTGGCCTCTACGTATAGATCTGAGCAACAATACTCTACATTTAACTATCCACGCTGGCCTCTACGTATAGATCTGAGCAACAATACTCTACATTTAACTATCCACGCTGGCCTCTACGTATAGATCTGAGCAACAATACTCTACATTTAACTATCCACGCTGGCCTCTACGTATAGATCTGAGCAACAATACTCTACATTTAACTATCCCGCTGGCCTCTACGTATAGATCTGAGCAACAATACTCTACATTTAACTATCCGCTGGCTCTACGTATAGATCTGAGCAACAATACTCTACATTTAACTATCCACGCTGGCCTCTACGTATAGATCTGAGCAACAATACTCTACATTTAACTATCCACGCTGGCCTCTACGTATAGATCTGAGCAACAATACTCTACATTTAACTATCCACGCTGGCCTCTACGTATAGATCTGAGCAACAATACTCTACATTTAACTATCCACGCTGGCCTCTACGTATAGATCTGAGCAACAATACTCTACATTTAACTATCCACGCTGGCCTCTACGTATAGATCTGAGCAACAATACTCTACATTTAACTATCCACGCTGGCCTCTACGTATAGATCTGAGCAACAATACTCTACATTTAACTATCCACGCTGGCCTCTACGTATAGATCTGAGCAACAATACTCTACATTTAACTATCCACGCTGGCCTCTACGTATAGATCTGAGCAACAATACTCTACATTTAACTATCCACGCTGGCCTCTACGTATAGATCTGAGCAACAATCCACGCTGGCCTCTACGTATAGATCTGAGCAACAATACTCTACATTTAACATCCACGCTGGCCTCTACGTATAGATCTGAGCAACAATACTCTACATTTAACTATCCACGCTGGCCTCTACGTATAGATCTGAGCAACAATACTCTACATTTAACTATCCACGCTGGCCTCTACGTATAGATCTGAGCAACAATACTCTACATTTAACTATCCACGCTGGCCTCTACGTATAGATCTGAGCAACAATACTCTACATTTAACTATCCACGCTGGCCTCTACGTATAGATCTGAGCAACAATACTCTACATTTAACTATCCACGCTGGCCTCTACGTATAGATCTGAGCAACAATACTCTACATTTAACTATCCACGCTGGCCTCTACGTATAGATCTGAGCAACAATACTCTACATTTAACTATCCACGCTGGCCTCTACGTATAGATCTGAGCAACAATACTCTACATTTAACTATCCACGCTGGCCTCTACGTATAGATCTGAGCAACAATACTCTACATTTAACTATCCACGCTGGCCTCTACGTATAGATCTGAGCAACAATACTCTACATTTAACTATCCACGCTCCACGTATAGATCTGAGCAACAATACTCTACATTTAACTATCCACTGGCCTCTACGTATAGATCTGAGCAACAATACTCTACATTTAACTATCCACGCTGGCCTCTACGTATAGATCTGAGCAACAATACTCTACATTTAACTATCCACGCTGGCCTCTACGTATAGATCTGAGCAACAATACTCTACATTTAACTATCCACGCTGGCCTCTACGTATAGATCTGAGCAACAATACTCTACATTTAACTATCCCGCTGGCCTCTACGTATAGATCTGAGCAACAATACTCTACATTTAACTATCCACGCTGGCCTCTACGTATAGATCTGAGCAACAATACTCTACATTTAACTATCCACGCTGGCCTCTACGTATAGATCTGAGCAACAATACTCTACATTTAACTATCCACGCTGGCCTCTACGTATAGATCTGAGCAACAATACTCTACATTTAACTATCCACGCTGGCCTCTACGTATAGATCTGAGCAACAATACTCTACATTTAACTATCCACGCTGGCCTCTACGTATAGATCTGAGCAACAATACTCTACATTTAACTATCCACGCTGGCCTCGTATAGATCTGAGCAACAATACTCTACATTTAACTATCCACGCTGGCCTCTACGTATAGATCTGAGCAACAATACTCTACATTTAACTATCCACGCTGGCCTCTACGTATAGATCTGAGCAACAATACTCTACATTTAACTATCCACGCTGGCCTCTACGTATAGATCTGAGCAACAATACTCTACATTTAACTATCCACGCTGGCCTCTACGTATAGATCTGAGCAACAATACTCTACATTTAACTATCCACGCTGGCCTCTACTAGATCTGAGCAACAATACTTACATTTAACTATAGATAGATCTGAGCAACAATACTCTACATTTAACTATCCACGCTGGCCTCTACGTATAGATCTGAGCAACAATACTCTACATTTAACTATCCACGCTGGCCTCTACGTATAGATCTGAGCAACAATACTCTCTACATTTAACTATCCACGCTGGCCTCTACGTATAGATCTGAGCAACAATACTCTACATTTAACTATCCACGCTGGCCTCTACGTATAGATCTGAGCAACAATACTCTACATTTAACTCCACGCTGGCCTCTACGTATAGATCTGAGCAACAATACTCTACATTTAACTATCCACGCTGGCCTCTACGTATAGATCTGAGCAACAATACTCTACATTTAACTATCCACGCTGGCCTCTACGTATAGATCTGAGCAACAATACTCTACATTTAACTATCCACGCTGGCCTCTACGTATAGATCTGAGCAACAATACTCTACATTTAACTATCCACGCTGGCCTCTACGTATAGATCTGAGCAACAATACTCTACATTTAACTATCCACGCTGGCCTCTACGTATAGATCTGAGCAACAATACTCTACATTTAACTATCCACGCTGGCCTCTACGTATAGATCTGAGCAACAATACTCTACATTTAACTATCCACGCTGGCCTCTACGTATAGATCTGAGCAACAATACTCTACATTTAACTATCCACGCTGGCCTCTACGTATAGATCTGAGCAACAATACTCTACATTTAACTATCCACGCTGGCCTCTACGTATAGATCTGAGCAACAATACTCTACATTTAACTATCCACGCTGGCCTCTACGTATAGATCTGAGCAACAATACTCTACATTTAACTATCCATAGCTGGCCTCTACATTTACTATACGCTGGATCTGAGCAACAATACTCTACATTTAACTATCCACGCTGGCCTCTACGTATAGATCTGAGCAACAATACTCTACATTTAACTATCCACGCTGGCCTCTACATTTAACTATAGATCTGAGCAACAATACTCTACATTTAACTATCCACGCTGGCCTCTACGTATAGATCTGAGCAACAATACTGGCCTCTACATTTAACTCAATCTCTACGCTGGCCTCTACGTATAGATCTGAGCAACAATACTCTACATTTAACTATCCACGCTGGCCTCTACGTATAGATCTGAGCAACAATACTCTACATTTAACTATCCACGCTGGCCTCTACGTATAGACGCAACAATACTCTACATTTAACTACGCTGGCCTCTACGTATAGATCTGAGCAACAATACTCTACATTTAACTATCCACGCTGGCTCTACTATCACGCTGGCCTCTATAGATCTGAGCAACAATACTCTACATTTAACTATCCACGCTGGCCTCTACGTATAGATCTGAGCAACAATACTCTACATTTAACTATCCACGCTGGCCTCTACGTATAGATCTGAGCAACAATACTCTACATTTAACTATCCACGCTGGCCTCTACGTATAGATCTGAGCAACAATACTCTACATTTAACTATCCACGCTGGCCTCTACGTATAGATCTGAGCAACAATACTCTACATTTAACTATCCACGCTGGCCTCTACGTATAGATCTGAGCAACAATACTCTACATTTAACTATCCACGCTGGCCTCTACGTATAGATCTGAGCAACAATACTCTACATTTAACTATCCACGCTGGCCTCTACGTATAGATCTGAGCAACAATACTCTACATTTAACTATCCACGCTGGCCTCTACGTATAGATCTGAGCAACAATACTCTACATTTAACTATCCACGCTGGCCTCTACGTATAGATCTGAGCAACAATACTCTACATTTAACTATCCACGCTGGCCTCTACGTATAGATCTGAGCAACAATACTCTACATTTAACTATCCACGCTGGCCTCTACGTATAGATCTGAGCAACAATACTCTACATTTAACTATCCACGCTGGCCTCTACGTATAGATCTGAGCAACAATACTCTACATTTAACTATCCACGCTGGCCTCTACGTATAGATCTGAGCAACAATACTCTACATTTAACTATCCACGCTGGCCTCTACGTATAGATCTGAGCAACAATACTCTACATTTAACTATCCACGCTGGCCTCTACGTATAGATCTGAGCAACAATACGTATAGATCTACATTTAACTATCCACGCTGGCCTCTACGTATAGATCTGAGCAACAATACTCTACATTTAACTATCCACGCTGGCCTCTACGTATAGATCTGAGCAACAATACTCTACATTTAACTATCACGCTACATTTCTGAGCAACAATACTCTACATTTAACTATCCACGCTGGCCTCTACGTATAGATCTGAGCAACAATACTCTACATTTAACTATCCACGCTGGCCTCTACGTATAGATCTGAGCAACAATACTCTACATTTAACTATCCACGCTGGCCTCTACGTATAGATCTGAGCAACAATACTCTACATTTAACTATCCACGCTGGCCTCTACGTATAGATCTGAGCAACAATACTCTACATTTAACTATCCACGCTGGCCTCTACGTATAGATCTGAGCAACAATACTCTACATTTAACTATCCACGCTGGCCTCTACGTATAGATCTGAGCAACAATACTCTACATTTAACTATCCACGCTGGCCTCTACGTATAGATCTGAGCAACAATACTCTACATTTAACTATCCACGCTGGCCTCTACGTATAGATCTGAGCAACAATACTCTACATTTAACTATCCACGCTGGCCTCTACGTATAGATCTGAGCAACAATACTCTACATTTAACTATCCACGCTGGCCTCTACGTATAGATCTGAGCAACAATACTCTACATTTAACTATCCACGCTGGCCTCTACGTATAGATCTGAGCAACAATACTCTACATTTAACTATCCACGCTGGCAACAATACTCCTCTACGTATAGATCTGAGCAACAATACTACATTTAACTATCCACGCTGGCCTCTACGTATAGATCTGAGCAACAATACTCTACATTTAACTATCCACGCTGGCCTCTACGTATAGATCTGAGCAACAATACTCTACATTTAACTATCCACGCTGGCCTCTACGTATAGATCTGAGCAACAATACTCTACATTTAACTATCCACGCTGGCCTCTACGTATAGATCTGAGCAACAATACTCTACATTTAACTATCCACGCTGGCCTCTACGTATAGATCTGAGCAACAATACTCTACATTTAACTATCCACGCTGGCCTCTACGTATAGATCTGAGCAACAATACTCTACATTTAACTATCCACGCTGGCCTCTACGTATAGATCTGAGCAACAATACTCTACATTTAACTATCCACGCTGGCCTCTACGTATAGATCTGAGCAACAATACTCTACATTTAACTATCCACGCTGGCCTCTACGTATAGATCTGAGCAACAATACTCTACATTTAACTATCCACGCTGGCCTCTACGTATAGATCTGAGCAACAATACTCTACATTTAACTATCCACGCTGGCCTCTACGTATAGATCTGAGCAACAATACTCTACATTTAACTATCCACGCTGGCCTCTACGTATAGATCTGAGCAACAATACTCTACATTTAACTATCCACGCTGGCCTCTACGTATAGATCTGAGCAACAATACTCTACATTTAACTATCCACGCTGGCCTCTACGTATAGATCTGAGCAACAATACTCTACATTTAACTATCCACGCTGGCCTCTACGTATAGATCTGAGCAACAATACTCTACATTTAACTATCCACGCTGGCCTCTACGTATAGATCTGAGCAACAATACTCTACATTTAACTATCCACGCTGGCCTCTACGTATAGATCTGAGCAACAATACTCTACATTTAACTATCCACGCTGGCCTCTACGTATAGATCTGAGCAACAATACTCTACATTTAACTATCCACGCTGGCCTCTACGTATAGATCTGAGCAACAATACTCTACATTTAACTATCGCTGGCCTCTAGCAGCAACAATACTCTACATTTAACTATCCACGCTGGCCTCTACGTATAGATCTGAGCAACAATACTCTACATTTAACTATCCACGCTGGCCTCTACGTATAGATCCAACAATACTACATTTAACTATCACGCTGGCCTCTACGTATAGATCTGAGCAACAATACTCTACATTTAACTATCCACGCTGGCCTCTACGTATAGATCTGAGCAACAATACGTGGCCTCTACATTTAACTATCCACGCTGGCCTCTACGTATAGATCTGAGCAACAATACTCTACATTTAACTATCCACGCTGGCCTCTACGTATAGATCTGAGCAACAATACTCTACATTTAACTATCCACGTATAGATCTGGCTACATTTAACTATCCACGTATAGATCTGAGCAACAATACTCTACATTTAACTATCCACGCTGGCCTCTACGTATAGATCTGAGCAACAATACTCTACATTTAACTATACCACGCTGGCCTCTACGTATAGATCTGAGCAACAATACTCTACATTTAACTATCCACGCTGGCCTCTACGTATAGATCTGAGCAACAATACTCTACATTTAACTATCCACGCTGGCCTCTACGTATAGATCTGAGCAACAATACTCTACATTTAACTATCCACGCTGGCCTCTACGTATAGATCTGAGCAACAATACTCTACATTTAACTACGCTGGCCTCCACGCTGGCCTCTACGTAGATAGCAACAATACTCTACATTTAACTATCCACGCTGGCCTCTACGTATAGCAACAATACTCTACATTTAACTATCCACGCTGGCCTCTACGTATAGATCTGAGCAACAATACTCTACATTTAACTATCCACGCTGGCCTCTACGTATAGATCTGAGCAACAATACTCTACATTTAACTATCCACGCTGGCCTCTACGTATAGATCTGAGCAACAATACTCTACATTTAACTATCCACGCTGGCCTCTACGTATAGATCTGAGCAACAATACTCTACATTTAACTATCCACGCTGGCCTCTATCTGAGCAACAATACTCTACATTTAACTATAGATCTGAGCAACAATACTCTACATTTAACTATCCACGCTGGCCTCTACGTATAGATCTGAGCAACAATACTCTACATTTAACTATCCACGCTGGCCTCTACGTATAGATCTGAGCAACAATACTCTACATTTAACTATCCACGCTGGCCTCTACGTATAGATCTGAGCAACAATACTCTACATTTAACTATCACGCTCTCTACGTATAGCTGGCCTCTACATTTAACTAGATCTGAGCAACAATACTCTACATTTAACTATCCACGCTGGCCTCTACGTATAGATCTGAGCAACAATACTCTACATTTAACTATCCACGCTGGCCTCTACGTATAGATCTGAGCAACAATACTCTACATTTAACTATCCACGCTGCATTTAACTATCCTAGCCTCTACGTATAGATCTGAGCAACAATACTCTACATTTAACTATCCACGCTGGCAATACTCTACGTATAGATCTGAGCAACAATACTCTACATTTAACTATCCACGCTGGCCTCTACGTATAGATCTGAGCAACAATACTCTACATTTAACTATCCACGCTGGCCTCTACGTATAGATCTGAGCAACAATACTCTACATTTAACTATCCACGCTGGCCTCTACGTATAGATCTGAGCAACAATACTCTACATTTAACTATCCACGCTGGCCTCTACGTATAGATCTGAGCAACAATACTCTACATTTAACTATCACGCTGGCCTCTACGTATAGATCTGAGCAACAATACTCTACATTTAACTATCCACGCTGGCCTCTACGTATAGATCTGAGCAACAATACTCTACATTTAACTATCCACGCTGGCCTCTACGTATAGATCTGAGCAACAATACTCTACATTTAACTATCCACGCTGGCCTCTACGTATAGATCTGAGCAACAATACTCTACATTTAACTATCCACGCTGGCCTCTACGTATAGATCTGAGCAACAATACTCTACATTTAACTATCCACGCTGGCCTCTACGTATAGATCTGAGCAACAATACTCTACATTTAACTATCCACGCTGGCCTCTACGTATAGATCTGAGCAACAATACTCTACATTTAACTATCCACGCTGGCCTCTACGTATAGATCTGAGCAACAATACTCTACATTTAACTATCCACGCTGGCCTCTACGTATAGATCTGAGCAACAATACTCTACATTTAACTATCCACGCTGGCCTCTACGTATAGATCTGAGCAACAATACTCTACATTTAACTATCCACGCTGGCCTCTACGTATAGATCTGAGCAACAATACTCTACATTTAACTATCCACGCTGGCCTCTACGTATAGATCTGAGCAACAATACTCTACATTTAACTATCCACGCTGGCCTCTACGTATAGATCTGAGCAACAATACTCTACATTTAACTATCATCACGCTGGCCTCTACGTATAGATCTGAGCAACAATACTCTACATTTAACTATCCCACGCTGGCCTCTCACGTATAGATCTGAGCAACAATACTCTACATTTAACTATCCCGCTGGCCTCTACATTATAGATCTGAGCAACAATACTCTACATTTAACTATCCACGCTGGCCTCTACGTATAGATCTGAGCAACAATACTCTACATTTAACTATCCACGCTGGCCTCTACGTATAGATCTGAGCAACAATACTCTACATTTAACTATCCACGCTGGCCTCTACGTATAGATCTGAGCAACAATACTCTACATTTAACTATCCACGCTGGCCTCTACGTATAGATCTGAGCAACAATACTCTACATTTAACTATCACGCTGGCCTCTACGTATAGATCTGAGCAACAATACTCTACATTTAACTATCCACGCTGGCCTCTACGTATAGATCTGAGCAACAATACTCTACAACTAATACTCTCTACATACTATCTAACTATACTCTACATTTAACTATCCGCTGGCCTCTACGTATAGATCTGAGCAACAATACTCTACATTTTTAACTATCCACGCTGGCCTCTACGGTATAGATCTGAGCAACAATACTCTACATTTAACTATCACGCTGGCCTCTACGTATAGATCTGAGCAACAATACTCTACATTTAACTATACCACGCTGGCCTCTACGTATAGATCTGAGCAACAATACTCTACATTTAACTATCCACGCTGGCCTCTACGTATAGATCTGAGCAACAATACTCTACATTTAACTATCCACGCTGGCCTCTACGTATAGATCTGAGCAACAATACTCTACATTTTAACTATCCACGCTGGCCTCTACGTATAGATCTGAGCAACAATACTCTACATTTAACTATCCACGCTGGCCTCTACGTATAGATCTGAGCAACAATACTCTACATTTAACTATACATTTAACTACGCTGGCCTCTACGTATAGATCTGAGCAACAATATACATTTAACTATACATAGATCTGAGCAACAATACTCTACATTTAACTATACGCTGGCCTCAATAGATCTGGCTTATGTCTCTACATTTAACTATCCCGCTGGCCTCTACGTATAGATCAGGCAACAATACTCTACATTTAACTATCCCACGCTGGCCTCTACGTATAGATCTGAGCAACAATACTCTACATTTAACTATCCACGCTGGCCTCTACGTATAGATCTGAGCAGCAATACTCTACATTTAACTATCCGCTGGCCTCTACGTATAGATCTGAGCAACAATACTCTACATTTAACTATCCCCTCTACCGTATAGATCTGAGCAACATAATACTCTACATTTAACTAACGCTGGCCTCTACGTATAGATCTGAGCAACAATACTCTACATTTTAACTATCTCCGATCTGAGGCAGCTCTACGTATAGATCTGAGCAACAATACTCTACATTTAACTATCCACGCTGGCCTCTACGTATAGATCTGAGCAACAATACTCTACATTTAACTATCCACGCTGGCCTCTACGTATAGATCTGAGCAACAATACTCTACATTTAACTATCCACGTATAGCTGGCCATTTCTACGTATAGATCTGAGCAACAATACTCTACATTTAACTATCCACGCTGGCCTCTACGTATAGATCTGAGCAACAATACTCTACATTTAACTATCACGCTGGCCTCTACGTATAGATCTGAGCAACAATACTCTACATTTAACTATCCACGCTGGCCTCTACGTATAGATCTGAGCAACAATACTCTACATTTTAACTGTACGCTGGCCTCTACGTATAGATCTAGGCAACAATACTCTACATTTAACTATCCACATGGCACTCTACGTATAGATCTGAGCAACAATACTCTACATTTAACTATCCACGCTGGCACTCTACGTATAGATCTGAGCAACAATACTCTACATTTAACTATCCCACGCTAGCCTCTACGTATAGATCCTGAGCAGCAATACT
>NW_025753037.1:0-11426 GCF_021184085.1 Oncorhynchus gorbuscha
GATGTCATGTTTGTCATTTATTATCATGTCTTGTCCCTGTGCTCCCCATTCTATTCGTTTCCTCTGCTGGTCTTATTTGGTTCTTTCCCTCCTTCTATCCCTCTCTCTCCCCCTCCCTCTCTCACTCTCTCGCTCTCTCTTCTCTCTATCGTTCCGTTCCTGCTCCCAGCTGTTCCTATTCCCCTAATCATCATTTAGTCTTCCCACACCTGTTCCCGATCCTTTCCCTGATTAGAGTCCCTATTTATTCCTTTGTGTTCCGTTCCTGTCCCGTCGGTTCCTTGTTTAGTATTCACCATGCTGTGATTGCGTTTCGCCCTGTCCTGTCGTGTTTTTGCTGTGATTGTGTATCGCCCTGTCCTGTCGTGTTTTTTGCCTTCATCAGATGCTGCTGTGTGAGCAGGTGTCTCTGTCAACTACGGCCTGCGCCTACCCGAAGCGACCTGCAGTCTGTGGCCGCTTCTCCAGTTATTCCCCTCTACAGACTAGAGGATTTCTGTTATTCCCTGTTTTGGACTTAAATAAACTCTGTTTCTGTTAAGTCGCTTTTGGGTCCTCTTTCACCTGCATGACAGAAGGAACCGACCAAGGAATGGACCCAGCGACTTCAGACGCTCGTTACACTGCGTCAAGATCCAAGGAGCCATGCTCGGCAGACACGAGCAGGAATTGTCTGCTGCTCGCCATGCCGTGGAGAACCTGGCCGCTCAGGTTTCCGACCTCTCTGTACAGTTCCAGAGTCTACGTCTCGTGCCACCTGTTACTTCCTGGCCTGCCGAGCCTCCAGAACCTAGGGTTAATAACCCACCTTGCTACTCCGGTCAGCCCACTGAGTGCCGCTCCTTTCTCACGCAGTGTGAGATTGTGTTCTCTCTCAACCCAACACATACTCTAGAGAAGAGCTCGGGTTGCTTACGTCATTTCACTCCTTACTGGCCGGGCTCGAGAATGGGGCACAGCTATCTGGGAGGCAAGGGCTGATTGCTCTAACAAGTTCCAGAACTTTAAAGAAGGAATGATTCGAGATTTTTGACCGTTCAGTTTTTGGTAGGGAGGCTTCAGAGGCACAGGCTGTATGCCAAGGTGAACGGTCCATAACGGATTATTCTGTTGAGTTTCGCACTCTTGCTGCCTCTAGTGAGTGGAACGAGCCGAGGCGCTGCTCGCTCGTTTTCTGGAGGGACTCCACGCTGTGGTTAAGGATGAGATTCTCTCCCGGGAGGGAGTTCCTTCAGATGTGGACTCTTTGATTGCTCTACGCCAGCCGCATAGAGCGACGGGTAGATCTTCGTCACCGGGCTGCGTGGAAGAGAGCTCGCATCAACGGTGTTTCCCTGCTCATCGCAACCATCTCCCTCCTCTGGCTTTGAGACTGAGCCCATGCAGCTGGAGGGATTCATCTCGACTAAGGAGGGGAACGGAGGATCACCAACCGCCTGTGCCTCTATTGCGGAGTTGCTGGACATTTTGTTAATTCATGTCCAGTAAGGAAGGCCCAGAGCCCATCAGTAGCGGAGGGCTACTGGTGAGCTACTACTCAGGCCTCTTCATCTAGATCTCTTGTACTACTATGTCGGTCCATCTCTACGCTGGACCGGTTAGATGCCCCACATGCAGTGCCTTGATTGACTCTGGGGCTGAGGGTTGTTTCATGGACGAAGCATGGGTTGAAGCTTATAACATTCCTTCGGGCCGTTGAGAGACAAGCCCTCTAGCCCATGTTTACTTAGATGGTAGTCATCTTCCCAGTATCAAATTTAGAGCACTTTACCTTTATCTCACAGTATCTGGTAACCACAGTGAGACTATTTCTTTTGATTTTCCGTTCACGTTTACACCTGTTGTTTTGGTCATCCTGGCTAGTATGTCATAATCCTTCTATTAATTGGTCTAGTAATTCTATCTATCCTGGAACGTTTCTTGTCATGTGAAGTGTTTAATGTCTGCCATCCCTCCCCGTTTCTTCTGACTCTACTTCTCCAGGAGGAACCTGGCGATTGACAAGTGCGGAGGAATATCGCCTGATCTGCATACGCGATCTTCCAGTCGGTCCCGAGCCAACTCCTTCCTCCTCACCGGTCGTATGATTGTAGTATTGATCTCCTTCCGGGACACCTCTCCTCGAGGTAGACTATACTCTCTGTCGGCTCCCGAGCGTGGGCTCTAGGATTGACCCTATTCTGTGTGTCTCTTGAGCGCCGGTGCCATGGTGCCTTCTTCTTCTCCGGCCGGGCGGGGTTCTTTTGCATTAGAGAAGGAGGCGGTGCCTCTGGCCCTGCGTGATTATCGAGGGGCTGAATGACATAACGGTTAAGAATCGTTATCCGCTTCCCCTTATGTCATCAGCCTTCGAGATTCTGCAGGGAGCCAGGTGCTTTACTAAGATTGGACCTTCGTAACGCTTACCATCTCGTGCGCATCAGAGGGGGACGAGCAGAAAACGGGCGTTTAACACTCCGTTAGGGCATTTTGAGTACCGAGGTTCTGCCGTTCGGTCTCGCCAATGCGCCAGCTGTTTTTTCAGGCATTAGTTAATGATGTTCTGAGAGACATGCTGAACATTTTGTTTTTGTCTATCTTGACGATATCCTGATTTTTTTCTCCGTCACTCGAGATTCATGTTCAGCACGTTCGACGTGTTCTACAGCGCCTTTTAGAGAATTGTCTCTACGTAAAGGCTGAGAAGTGCTCTTTTCATGTCTCCTCCGTTACTTTTCTCTCGGTTCCGTTATTTCCGCTGAAGGCATTCAGATGGATTCCGCTAAGGTCCAAGCTGTCAGTGATTGGTCCGTTCAAGGTCACGTGTCGAGTTGCAGCTTTTTTAGGTTTCGCTAATTTCATCGGGCGCTTCATTCGTAATTTTCGTCAAGTTGCTGCCCTCTCACAGCTCTTACTTCTGTCAAGACGTGTTTTAAGTGGTCCAGTTCCGCCCAGGGAGCTTTTGATCTTCTAAAAGAACGTTTTACGTCGCTTCCTATCTCGTTGCTCTGGCGTCACTAGACATTTCATTGTCGAGGTTGACGCTTCAGAGGTAGGCGCGGCCATTCTATCCCAGCGCTTCCAGTCTGACGATAAGGTTCATCCTTGCGCTTATTTTCTCGCCATCGCCTGTCGCCATCTGAGGCGCAACTATGATGTGGGTGGCTGCCGTGAACTGCTCGCCATCCGCTAGCCCTAGGCGAATGGGCGACAGTGGGTGGAGGGGGCGACCCCGTTCCTTTGTCGTTTGGACAGACCATAAGAACCTTGAGTACATCCGTTCTGCCAAGCGACTTAATGCCCGTCAAGCTCGTTGGGCGTTGTTTTTCGCTCGTTTGAGTTTGTGATTTCTTACCCGTCCGGGTAGCAAGAACACCAAGCCTGATGCCTTATCCCGTCTGTTTAGTTCTTCTGTGGCTTCTACTGATCCCGAGGGGATTCTTCCTTATGGGCGTGTTGTCGGGTTAACAGTCTGGGGAATTGAAAGACAGGTTAAGCAAGCACTCACGCACACTGCGTCGCGCGCGCTTGTCCTAGTAACCTCCTTTTCGTTCCTGTTTCCACTCGTCTGGCTGTTCTTCAGTGGGCTCACTCTGCCAAGTTAGCTGGTCATCCCGGTGTTCGAGGCACTCTTGCGTCTATTCGCCAGCGCTTTTGGTGGCCGACTCAGGAGCGTGACACGCGCCCGTTTCGTGGCTGCTTGTTCGGACTGCGCGCAGACTAAGTCGGGTAACTCTCTCCTGCCGGTCGTCTCAGACCGCTCCCATTCCTTCTCGACCATGGTCTCACATCGCCTTAGACTTCATTACCGGTCTGCCTTTGTCTGCGGGGAAGACTGTGAGAGCCGCCAATAAACGCAGGATTAAGAGTCCAAGGTATTGTTGCGGCCAGAGAGTGTGGCTTTCCACTCGCAACCTTCCTCTTACGACAGCTTCTCGTAAGTTGACTCCGCGGTTCATTGGTCCGTTCCGTGTCTCCCAGGTCGTCAATCCTGTCGCTGTGCGACTGCTTCTTCCGCGACATCTTCGTCGCGTCCATCCTGTCTTCCATGTCTCCTGTGTTAAGCCCCCTTTCTTCGCACCCCGTTCGTCTTCCCTCCCCCCCCCCCGTCCTTGTCGAGAGCGCACCTATTTACAAGGTACATAAGATCATGGACATGCGTTCTCGGGGACGGGGTCTCCAATACTTAGTGGATTGGGAGGGTTACGGTCCTGAGGAGAGGAGTTGGGTTCCGTCTCGGGACGTGCTGGACCGTTCACTCATCGATGATTTCCTCCGTTGCCGCCAGTGATTCCTCCTCGAGTGCGCCAGGAGGCGCTCGGTGAGTGGGGGTACTGTCATGTTTGTCATTTATTATCATGTCTTGTCCCTGTGCTCCCCATTCTATTCGTTTCCCTCTGCTGGTCTTATTTGGTTCTTCCCTCCTTCTATCCCTCTCTCCCCCTCCCTCTCTCACTCTCTCGCTCTCTCTTCTCTCTATCGTTCCGTTCCTGCTCCCAGCTGTTCCTATTCCCCTAATCATCATTTAGTCTTCCCACACCTGTTCCCGATCCTTTCCCTGATTAGAGTCCCTATTTATTCCTTTGTGTTCCGTTCCTGTCCCGTCGGTTCCTTGTTTAGTATTCACCATGCTGTGATTGCGTTTCGCCCCCTGTCCTGTCGTGTTTTTGCTGTGATTGTGTATCGCCCTGTCCTGTCGTGTTTTTTTGCCTTCATCAGATGCTGCGTGTGAGCAGGTGTCTCTGTCAACTACGGCCTGCGCCTACCGGGCGACCTCCAGTCTGTGGCCGCTTCTCCAGTTATTCCCCTACAGACTAGAGGATTTCTGTTATTCCCTGTTTGGACTTAAATAAACTCTGTTTCTGTTAAGTCGCTTTTGGGTCCTCTTTCACCTGCATGACAGCCGACCTAGTGATGAGTGGTGCAGAGCCAGTGGTCTAGCAGTAAGCCGACCTAGTGATGAGTGGTGCAGAGCCAGTGGTCAGCAGTAACCCGACCTAGTGATGAGTGGTAGAGAGCCAGTGGTCTAGCAGTAAGCCGACCTAGTAATGAGTGGTGCAGAGCCAGTGGTCTAGCAGTAAGCCGACCTAGTAATGAGTGGTGCAGAGCCAGTGGTCTAGCAAAGTAAGCCGACCTAGTGATGAGTGGTGCAGAGCCAGTGGTCACAGCAGTGCCGACCTAGGGATGAGTGGTGCAGAGCCAGTGGTCTAGCAGTAACCGACCTAGGGATGAGTGGTGCAGAGCCAGTGGTCTAGCAGTAAGCCGACCTAGTGATGAGTGGTGCAGAGCCAGTGGTTTAGCAGTAAGCCGACCTGGCCTAGTGATGAGTGGTGCAGAGCCAGTGGTTTAGCAGTAAGCCGACCTAGGGATGAGTGGTGCAGAGCCAGTGGTCTAGCAGTAAGCCACCTAGTGATGAGTGGTGCAGAGCCAGTGGTTTAGCAGTACCGACCTAGGGATGAGTGGTGCAGAGCCAGTGGTCTAGCAGTAAACCGACCTAGTGATGAGTGGTGCAGAGCCAGTGGTCTAGCAGTAAGCCGACCTAGTGATGAGTGGTGCAGAGCCAGTGGTCTAGCAGTAAGCCGACCTAGTGATGAGTGGTGCAGAGCCAGTGGTCTAGCAGTAAACCGACCTAGTGATGAGTGGTGCAGAGCCAGTGGTTTAGCAGTGTTTCTGACCCTAGGGATGAGTGGTGCAGAGCCAGTGGTCTAGCAGTAAGCTTACCTAGGGATGAGTGGTGCAGAGCCAGTGGTCAGCAGTAAGTTTGACCTAGGGATGAGTGGTGCAGAGCCAGTGGTCTAGCAGTAAGCTTACCTAGGGATGAGTGGTGCAGAGCCAGTGGTCTAGCAGTAAGCCGACCTAGCGATGAGTGGTGCAGAGCCAGTGGTCTAGCAGTAAGCCGACCTAGTGATGAGTGGTGCAGAGCCAGTGGTCTAGCAGTAAGCCGACCTAGTGATGAGTGGTGCAGAGCCAGTGGTCTAGCAGTAAGCCGACCCTAGTGATGAGTGGTGCAGAGCCAGTGGTCTAGCAGTAATGCTCCTGGCCCTAGACACATACACCTCTCTCCACCAGAGACTGGGGCTCAATCCTTCATACTGTTTCCCATCTCAACCTCTGGGATTTAATTACCATCTAAACTAAGCCCAAAATTACTACAGAAGCTAATGAAGACTTTTCCCTTCAGAACCCACCTCTATATTGAAGCTCATGGTCCATACATCCTGTATTCCCACAGTTCCTTCCAGTGTTCTCTGGCCTAGACTCAAGCTGTTCCATTCTGCCACTACAGTGCCTCAGACGCTTTCACACAGACCCTGTGCCCGAGCTGGATGGACAGCATGCTACTTTGGGTAAATGGTTGAGCGACTGTTGGTGTTGTCGTGGCGATACACCGTGAATAATTCATATTTACTTATTGTGTGTTCTGTCGGGCAATTTTCTTCTATCTTCTTTATAATTCCTTGATTCTCTGACCACCCCTGACTCTGAAAGCTCTTCGCTGTTAGTGGAATTCGAAAAGGCCCACAATGATGTGGTTCCCGAGCACCACTTTGTATTTGGAGCATGAAGGAGGTAGAGAGCGGCATCAGACGAAGCGTGCACGACAATTACCTCTTTGAGTTGATGTCAGTTATTGAATTGCTTAAAAGCACACAATTCACACATGTACATTCAGTGCTCACATGCCATCACACAAGCAGGCCATCATCATTTGCCAATTAAATCCTAGGAGCCCAAGGTTAGACGCTAACTATATGAGTCCTAAATGGCACCCTATTCCCTTTATAGTGCATCACTTTTGCCATTGGCTCTAGGGGTCTATTTAAGAAGAAAAAACACAATATGTAGGGAATAGGGTGCCATTTGGGATGAACCCACTAAGTGTTTTCTCCTTTCACATGAGAAATTACAGGGACCAGAATACACACAAACACATTCTGTTGTTTCATACAAGCAACATGTCATCTTTGAATCCACATAAATTGGCCTGTATTCTTATGTTAGAATGGGTTCTACATTTAATGTAAAAGGATCTTCTCTCTCCCCTGGTCTGCCCATGTCATCTCGACAACCTTCAATTGCAGAAGCAGATAGGAAAGTCTAATTTTCCTTTCATCATGTTGCTTGTATGGGTTCACCTGAATCAAGATATCACAGTACATTTCAACCCAGATGCCTTTTAGAAACACGCTGTGAGGCTGAACCTCTGTCAAACACGTTAGATGGAATGAGAGGAGAGGAGGAGAGGGAGAGGAAAGGGAGTGAAAGGAGAGAGTAAGCAAGTGAAAGGAAAGGGAGAGCAAGAGAAAGAGTCGAGGCGAGGGAGAGAGAGAGAGGAAAGAAGAGAGGAGAGAGCAACCAAAATGAAAGAGGGAGCAGAAGGAGAGGGAAGAGAGATGGAGCTACATAGAAGAAAGGGCAGCAGATGTGAAAAAGGGTTATGTGGACCTCAACACCTTGATCCACGGGGAAAGTAAACACTCCAGCTAAATGAAGCGCCAGACTGAATCCCAAATGGCGCCTATGAGCCTCTATATAGTGCACTACTTTCTCCAGGGCCAATAGGGCATAACTGGAGAATAGGGAGCCATGTCGGACCCAGTCGGACCTCTCTATCCCTCTAACCCTTTGAAATCAGGAAGAGTTCGTCAATCATTGCACTGGTTGTGCTACTTCACTAACACACACACACACCGGACAAAACACACCACACACACACAAACACACACAAACCCACACCGGACACACCACATCCAGTACTCAGAAGTACTCATTACGCCCACTTTCTGAAAGTCTTCTATGGTGCTGTTACCTGGTATCCTCTAAAGCACTCTTCCAAAGACACTCAAATAGTGTCTCAAACCACTCTGTTCCCTATATAGTGCACTACTTTCACCAGGCCCCTAGGTCTCTGGTCAAAAGCAGTAAACTATGTAGGAAATAGGGTGCCATTTGGGATCACAATCTGACTCAATATAGAGTGTCTAACCTCTGTCTCAATATAGTGTCTAACCTCTCTGACTCAATATAGAGTGTCTAACCTCTCTGACTCAATATAGTGTCTAACCTCTGACTCAATATAGAGTGTCTAACCTATCTGTCTCAATATAGAGTGTCTAACCTATCTGACTCATATATAGTGCCTAACCTATCTGACTCAATATAGAGTGTTCTAACCTCTCTGTCTCAATATATAGTGTCTAACCTCTCTGACTCAATACAGTGTTCTAACAGAGAGGTTTAGAGAGAGTTTTTTCAACTCCTGTCATGTTTTTGTCTTATATTGTCTTGTCATTTTGCTTTCCCTTCTGTTCGTTTTCCCCCTGCTGGTCTTATTAGGTTCGTTCCCTTTTTTTCTCTCCTCCCCTCTCTCTTCTCTCTATCGTTCCGTTCCTGCTCCCAGCTGTTCCTATTCTCCTACTCACTCATTTAGTCTTTCCACACCTGTTCCCTATCTTGTCCTCCTCTGATTAGAGTCCCTTCTCCCCTTGTCTTCCGTTTCTGTCCTGTCGGATCCTTGTATATTGTTCGCCGTGCTGTGTCTTGTTTCCCTCAGATGCTGCCTGTGAGCAGGTGTCTGAGTCTGCTACGGTCGGTGCCTTCCCGAGGCAACCTACAGTTATGGTCGAGTCTCCAGTCTGTCCTCGTCACTCTGAAAGTGGAATTAGTTTTTATGTTTTGTTTTCTGCTCTGATTTGTCTAGGAGTATTGCCTATTTCCTTACTGGAATAAAGACTTGTTTTCACCAAGTCGCTTTTTTGGGTCCTCATTCACCTGCATAACAGAAGGATCCGGCTCAAGAATGGACCCAGCGACTATGGATTCTCTACTTACTTCTCGAGTTCCAGGAGCGATGCTCGGCAGACACGAGCAGGAATTGTCTGCTGCTCGGCATGCCGCTGGAGACCTGGCCGCTCAGGGTCTCCGACTCTCAGGGACATGACAGAGTCTTCGCCTCGTGCCACCAGCTACTTCCTGGTCTTCCGAGTCTCCGAAACCTAGGGTTAATAACCCACCATGTTACTCTGGGCAGCCCACTGAGTGCCGCTCCTTTCTCACCCAGTGTGATATAGTGTTCTCTCTCCAACCCAACACATACTCAAGAGAGAGAGCTCGGATTGCCTACGTCATATCACTCCTTACTGGTCGGGCTCGGCAGTGGGGCACAGCTATCTGGGAGGCAAGCGCTGAGTGTCCTAACGATTATCTGAACTTTAAAGAGGAGATGATAAGGGTTTTTGATCGTTCAGTTTTTGGGAAAGAAGCTTCCTGGTCCCTGTCTTCCCTATGTCAAGGTAATCGATCCATAACGGATTACTCTATAGAGTTTCGCACCCTTGCTGCCTCCAGTAACTGGAACGAGCAGGCGTTGCTCGCTCGTTTTCTGGAGGGACTCCACGCTAAGGTTAAGGATAAGATTCTCTCTCGGGAGGTTCCATCCAGCGTGGATTCTTTGATTGAACTCGCTATTCGCATTGAACGACGGGTAGATCTTCGTCACCGAGCTCATAGAAGAGAGCTCGCGTTAACTGTGTCTCCCTCTCTCCGACACTACCATCTTTCCCCACTGACTCAGGTGTTGAGCCCATGCAGCTGGGGGGTATTCACATTTCGACTAAGGAGAGGGAACGGAGAATCACCAACCGCCTCTGTCTCTATTGCGGTTCCGCTGGTCATTTTGTCATTTCATGTCCAGTTAAAGGCCAGAGCTCATCAGTAAGCGGAGGGCGGCTGTTTTATGGACGAAGCCTGGGCTCGGGAACATGACATTCCTCTCAGACAGTTAGGGGAGCCCACGGTCATGTTCGCCTTGGATGGTAGTCCTCTCCCCAGTATATTATGTGAAACCCTACCTTTAACCCTCACTGTATCTGGTAACCATAGTGAGACCATTTCTTTTTTGATTTTTTGTTCACCTTTTACACCTGTTGTTTTGTGTCATCCCTGGCTAGTGTGTCATAATCCTTCTTTTGATTGGTCTAGTAATTCTATCCTTTCCTGGAACGTTTCTTGTCATGTGAAGTGTTTAATGTCTGCTATTCCTCCTGTTTGTTCTGTCCCCTCTTCTCAGGAGGAACCTGGTGATTTGACAGGAGTGCCGGAGGAATATCATGATCTGCGCTCGGTCTTCAGTCGGTCCAGAGCCAACTCCCTTCCTCCTCACCGGTCGTATGATTGTTGTTCTGATCTCCTCAAGAAGCGTTTTGCATCCGCTCCTATCCTTGTTGCACCTGACGTCACTAAACAGTTTATTGTTGAGGTTGACGCGTCGGGGTGGGCGTGGGAGCCATTCTGTCCCAGCGCTCCGATACTGACGATGGGGTCCACCCTTGTGCGTATTTTTCTCATCGCCTGTCACCGTCGGAACGTAACTATGATGTGGCTAACCGCGAACTGCTCGCCATCCGTTTAGCCCTAGGCAAATGGCGACAGTGGTTGGAGGGGCGACCGTTCCTTTGTCGTTTGGACTGACCAAAGGAACCTTGAGTACATCCGTTCTGCCAAACGACTGAATGCGCGTCATGCTCGTTGGGCGTTGTTTTCCGCTCGTTTCGAGTTCGTTATTTCTTATTGCCCGGGTACTAAGAACACCAAGCCTCATGCTTTATCCCGTCTCTTTAGTTCTTCTGTGGCTTCTACCGATCCCGAGGGATCCTTCCTGTTGGGCGTGTTGTCGGGTTGACAGTCTGGGGAATTGAAAGACAGGTTAAGCAAGCACTCACGCACACTGCGTCGCCGCGCGCTTGTCCTAGTAACCTTCTTTTCGTTCCTGTTTCTACTCGTCTGGATGTTCTTCAGTGGGCTCACTCTGCCAAGTTAGCTGGCCATCCCGGCGTTCGAGGTACTCTTGCTTCTATTCGCCAGCGCTTTTGGTGGCCTACTCAGGAGCGTGACACGGGCCGTTTCGTGGCAGCGTGTTCGGACTGCGCGCAAAATAAGTCTGGTAATTTTTTTTCTGCTTCTGCTCCTGGTCTTGCTGGGTCTCAGTCTGTTCCCTGCCACCGCATCTCTCCTGTTCTTGTTCCTGCCCTTGCTGTGTCTCAGTCTGTCCCTAGTTGTTACTCTCCTGGCCTGTTTGATCCTGTTTGCTCTATAGCTTTCAGTTCTCTACCCGTGTCTCATTTTTTTTTAGAGTAGTACCCTAGTTTCCCTTTTTATCGTTTTCCGTTACAGGTCCTGAGGAGAGGAGTTGGGTTCTTTCTCGGACGTGCTGGACCGCTTGTGATCTATGATTTCCTCCGTTGCCGCCAGTGTTCCTTCCCTCGAGAGCGCCAGGAGGCGCTCGGTGAGTGGGGGGGTACTGTCATGTTTTGTCTTATATTGTCTTGTCATTTTGCTTTCCCTTCTGTTCGTTTTCCCCTGCTGGTCTGTATTAGGTCTCGCTCCCTTTTTTCTCTCTCCCTCCCTCTCTCTCTTCTCTCTATCGTCCGCTCCTGCTCCCAGCTGTT
>NW_025753038.1:0-11424 GCF_021184085.1 Oncorhynchus gorbuscha
CACAGGAAGGCCAAAAATATAATCAAGGACAACAACCACCCAAGCCACTGCCTGTTCACCCCGCTATCATCCAGAAGGTAAGGTCAGTACAGGTGCATAAAAGCAGGGACCGAGCAACAGCTTCTATCTCAAGGCAATCAGACTGTTAAATAGCCATCACTAGCACATTAGAGACTGCTGCCCTAAATGAATAGACTTGAAATAACTGGCCACTTTAATAATGGAACACTAGTCATTTTTTATTTTACCTTTATTTAATTTGGCAAGTCAGTTAAGAACAAATTCTAATTTTCAATGATGGCCTAGGAACAGTGGGTTAACTGCCTTGCCCAGGGGCAGAACAACAGATTTTTACCTTGTCAGCTCGGGGATTCGATCTTGCAACCTTTCGGTTACTTGTCCAACTCTCTAACCACTAGGCGGTAGCCACCCACTTTAATAATGTTTACATATTTTGCATTACTCATCTCATATGTACTGTATTCTATCCTTTTCCACTGTATTAGTTCATGCTGTGCTGACACTACTACCCAAATATTTAGATATTCTTAATTCCATTCGTTTTAGATTTGTGTATAATGTGTGTATTATAGAAATTGTTAGATATTACTTGTTAGACATTACTGCACTGTTGGAGCAAGAAACACAACCATCTGGCTACACCCACAATAACATCTGCTAAACACGGTATGTGACAAATACAATTTGATTCCATTATTAAAGTAATTCAAGTGCATTATTCAGAAAGTATTCAGACCCCTGTTTTTGTTTTGACATTAAGGGGTATTGTGTGTAGATTGTAACAAAATGTGGAAAATGTCACATTCTGACCTTTATTTTTGTTTTGTCATTATTTAGTATGGTCAGGGCGTGACTTGGGGTGGGCAGCTGTCTGTTTGTTTTTCAATGATTTTGGGATTTTCTTTATGTTTTCGGTTTTGTATGGTTCTCAATCAGAGGCAGGTGTCATTAATTGTCTCTGATTGAGAATCATACTTAGGCCTGTATTTCACTGTGTGTTTGTGGGTGTTTGTTTCCGTGTCTGTGTTTTTCACCACACGGTACTGTTTTGTTTTTAGTTCGCTCCACGTTTATTGTTTTTGTATTCAGTTATGTTCATGTTGAGTATTTCTTATTAAAAGAACCATGGACACTTATCACGCCGTATATTGGTCCTCCGATCCTTCTTTCACCCTCCTCTTCAGACGAAGAGGAGAAAACCTTTACAGAAAAAGTCAATGGGTCTGAATACTTTCTTGAATGCAGAGTAGGGGCAGTCTAATGTGGGTGGAGGCTGCTAATTGTTTCCACGGAATTCTACAGTCGCCTTCCAGCATTCTAAGATAATGGTACAACATTAGTGGTGGTGCTCATATGGTAGATGTGGATGATGAACAGGGATATTAATTAAAAGCATAATCAATTATATATCATTTAAAGGTAATGTCATGACCTGACATTAGTTGTTTTCTGAAGGCAGTTTAAAGAGATAAAAAATGATAATACAGATTCAATAGGTCAAGACTTGATTATCTAATTACTCACAATGAACAGTTTTCCAGAGATATATGATGAACTTTAAGATTTATCTTTAATAATTTCTTCATCAATATAGCAGTGTTATCTGAAGGGCATTGAACAAGAACTGTCAACTTCAAAATGTTTGCTTTTAAAATTCAAAAAAAAAAAATTCAAAACTTTTGCATTTAAAATTGACAATTGTTCAGAAAAATAATAGTGAAAACGTATATGAGGGTGATATGGGAGGGTAATTTCATCATTTTGACTTCAGGAAAGGGCTACAAACACACATATAAAATTCCTTCCACTGTAGCCTACCTTTGAGACTCTAGCCTTTTTAAGATGAGAGAAAATTAAAGGGTTTAACATTTGAACAAATCTGTAGCCTGTAGTTACAGGACTAGCCCACTGGCACACACTGGTGTAAATCAACGCGTTGTTTCCAAATCATTTCAACGAAATTACATTGAATCAACGTGGAATAGATTTTGAATTGAACGTTACATATTTGACAACAAAAAAAGAGAAGAAACAGAATAGGTCATGAAAAGAATAATCATGAAAAAAATCATTTCAACATTTTTTGAAATTACATTGAATACTGTATATTTGAACAGAGGGGTGATAATAATTAAAGTTTAAAAATCTATTTTGTGTAAACATACTAGTAATTGAAAATGACAAATTACCTAATAGATCATGATAATATTTTGTAAAAAAATACGTTTTGCACCCCTATTTTGAAAGTGATGCAGCTGCTCCATTTGCTCCATCACTCAGCACCAACACACACACACACACACACACACACACACACACACACACACACACACACACACACACACACACACACACACACACACACACACACACACACACACACACACACACACACACACACACACACACACACACACACACACACACACACACACACACACACACACACACACACACTATGTGAGACCTTCTCTCCTTATGCTATTTTAGGAGACACACTGCCTTACGGCAAATATCACATGAATATGGATATTGTGCTCTGCTGTTCAGAGTGGTTCCAGCAAAAAGCTATGCTGTAGACAGACTACTTGCAGATACGGTGTGTGTGTCTGCCTGCCTGCGTGCCTGTGTGGGCCTTTGCGCGTATGTGTGAGTGTCTTAACCAGAGCTATTGGGATTTTTTTAAATTGGTCGTAAATGGGTCTTCCAAATGAACAATGACCTCAAGCATACTTGCAAACTAGTGGCAAAATGGCTTAAGGATAACAAAGTCAAGGTATTGAGCAGCCATCACAAAGCAATGACCCCAATCCCATAGAAAATTTGTAGGGCAGAACTGGAAAAGCCAAAGCGAGCAAGGAGGCCTACAAACCTGACTCAGTAACACCAGCTCTTGTCTGGAGTGAATGGCCAAAATTCACCCAATTTATTGTGAGAAGCTTGTGGAAGGCTACCCGAAATGTTTGACCCAAGTTAAAAAATTTAAAGGCAATGCTACCAAATACTAATTGCGTGTATGTAAACTTCTGACCCACTGGGAATGTGATGAAAGAAATTAAAGCTGAATTAAATCATTCTCTCTAATATTATTCTGACATATCACATTCTTAAAATAAGTGGTGATCCTAACTGACCTAACAGGCTGACCACACCGCCGCTTCACGTAAATGCAACTAAATTCTAGAAATCTGTTATTCAATTATTGCACCCACACTGCTCGTGCATGCCAACGTGCATCTGCGTTGCCAGGGCCAAAATAGAGTCAGTTCTATTTCTGACGCAAATCGCGCTGCAAGTCCTGCCTCCCATCTCCTCATTGTTTTGTAGAAGCAGGTACCCACGTGCCATCTCTCATTGGTTATACCCACTTGGGCGACTGAAAGACGAATGAGGTCAGTGGAGGTAAAGCACCAAATTTATGAAAGTTGCCAACGCAATATAAAGTCAAGAGAAGAAAAAGCCTGGAAGGAGAGAGATGAATAGAAACAATTCGGTTGACCATTTTATGTGTGGATTAATTTACGGAGTAGAGGACCTTGTGCATTTCAGGTAAAATAACAACTCAATGTTTATATCCCAGGACAAATTAGCTAGCAACAGCAAGCTAGGTAAATAGGACAAATTAGCTAGCAAGTGCAAGCTAACTAGCTAAATTGCCATAAATGTTTAATGCTTTTCGACCTGTTCCTGTTACGGCTGTTGACGGATGAGGACCAAGGTGCAGCGTGGTGATCGTACATTTGACTTTATTTAAGAATGACGCCGACAAAAAAAACAATAAACCATACAAAAAAACGTGATGCTACAGGCTATGTGCCATAAACAAAAGTCAACTTCCCACAAACAATGGTGGGAAAAAGGGTACAAGTATGGTTTATCAGAGACAACGATAGACAGCTGTCCCTGATTGAGAATCATACCCGGCCAAAACATGGAAATAGAAAATCATAGAAACACAAAACATAGAATGCCCACCCCCAACTCACGCCCTTACCAAACCAAAATAGAGACATAAAAAGGATCACTAAGGTCAGGGCGTGACAGTTCCCAAATTAATATAACTGGTTCAGAGTTTGTTTTGATATTTTAACCTGTGTGTCGTGATCGCGTTTGGTGTGGGGGACCAAATAAATGCACAATTGCGCAAGATGGCGCAGGCACACAGGCGATTTGGGTTCCGTTTTAGAGGGGGACTCTGATTAAATGTCAGGAGTGTTGAAAAACTGAGTTAAATGTATTTGGACTAAAAAGTGTATGTAAACTTCTGACTTCAACTGTATATACATATATACAGTACCAGCCAAATTCCGGACTTATTTCATAGTATTGATGTTTTCACTATTATTCTACAACCGGAAAATAGGCCATCAAATCAGACTGGAAAAACCATTGAATAAACAGGTGTGTCCAAACTTTTGACTGGTCCTGGAGGATATTATTTTTTACGGTATGAAATCGAATCCTTGAGGCATTTTCGCTGATTATAGATATGGTACTGTAGAGGCTTGAATTTTCTGATTCTTACGCTAGAAAGTGCCTGAATATTATTCAGTCAACAGAGACTGAATGCATGTTAGCTCACATTTTTCAACATGTTTTTTTTTATTTTTATAGGAAAACTAGATTTTGGTTCGATAAACTTGGATTTTTCCCAGGGACATATGCAGGATGTTACCTTCCACAGCAAAGCATCGCATCAGATCAAAACTCCAAACCTACAACTGATTATTTTGACCAAAATTAGCTGGAGAGATTACTGCTACAAGGGTTTCCTTTTTCCAAGCTTTAAGTGAGGGTGCTCTAGCAAGCAAACAGCAGAGACCTGATGACACCATCCAACCTGGAACTGAGCTGCCAGACTTGCAAGGACAGACCAGAGACAACTTCAATGAGCACTGAGGTGTGAAGTAAAGGTGTCGAGGCCTTTGGGCCCAACAAATGGCAGGAGTTTTTGAAGCCCCCTCCTGCTGTTCAAAGACTGGCGTTGTCTACAAGAAATCTGCCTCCAGAAATAAAAGCTTCTCCCAAGTGGGTGACACCTACTATCGTTGCCTGCTGCAGTGCTGCTTGGATTCCACCTGGCGATCTGTTCACCATCTGCTTTGACCTGTCTCACCCTGTCTGATACAGGTACCCCCATCACACTTCCCCTCTCTCCCGAGCTTTTACTACCTCCAGCACACACGCACTGTTAGGGCGTGTGACTCTGAACTTACAACGCTAGTCCAAAGTCGTTATATATTTTATTTTTTCTTGTGCCTTTTGCTATTTGCCTCATGACTACTGCATGCTTTGTTGATTACAACCTTTCTTCACCCAACCGTGGGACAGACTATGTTTGTTCCCACACTTGGGACTGTGACTCCCTGATTGGTTACACAGACTTTTGGCCTCACATTCTATTCTAACCACCTCTCGCTGGCTTTGTATTCATGTTACCTGATGAAATTTCTGTACAATATGATCTTGTTACCATCTGATGCACATTCAGATGTCATAAATCAGCACTGCAGAGCTCTCCTTGTCCTAGCGGTGCCTTGATTGTATTATTGTTTATGATATCTGGAAATGTGCATGTCACACGCTGGCCGATCTATGTTGCTAGCCCCAATTATGACTTGTGCTCTCATATCTGCTTCATTGATTTCTGCTCTCGTAAAAGCCCAGGTTTTCTGCACGTTAACACTAAACTTATTACCCTAAAATGGATCAATTGGAAGTTTTCACAGCTCCAATCCAAATAATGTTTCAAATTAGATGTGGTTAAGGAAGATTTTTGAATATTTGACGTTAACCTTTCTAGTTGTAACCTTTTTCGAATGCAAGACAGATCTTCCAAAATAGTGGGGGAAGTTTATTGACAGCTTTTCATTTCTGAGTGAATTGGTTTTCATTCACCAAGTATATCCCCAAACAGTTAGATTTGCTGGTTTTTAGCATTAAACTTTAAATAGCTCTTTGTTGACTGTTGCTGGTTTGACGATTGTCCTCCATCAGCAGACATTACCCTTGCCCCAAGATTTCCCAGGCCCCTGACACTAAGTCTGAATTTGTCTTATTAGGTGACCTAAACTGGGACATGCTTTTCAGTTTTGACCAAGTCACAGCAATGGGACACACAGAAAATGGCCACTCTGAACAACAACTGTCATGTTTTGTCATTTATTATCTTGTCTTGTCCCTGTGCTTCCCATTCTATTCGTTTCCCTCTGCTGGTCTTATTAGGTTCTTTCCCTCTTTCTATCCTCTCTCTCCCCCTCCCTCTCACTCTCTCGCTCTCTCTTCTCTCTATCGTTCGTTCCTGCTCCCAGCTGTTCCTATTCCCTAATCAATCATTTAGTCTTCCCACACCTGTTCCCGATCCTTTTCCCTGATTAGAGTCCCCTATTTCTTCCTTTGTGTTCCGTTTCCTGTCCTGTCGGTTCCTTGTCTAGAATTCACCGTGCTGTGTTTGTGTATCGCCCTGTCGTGTCGTGTTTTCCTCAGATGCTGCGTGGTGAGCAGGTGTCTGAGTCTGTCTGGTTCAAGTGCCTTCCCGAGGCAACCTGCTGTTCACCTGCTGTTCAAGATCGAGTCTCAGTTTGTCCTCGTCATTTCGAGTGAAAGTTGTGTTTTTTGTTTGTATTTACTTTACTGGATTAAAGACTCTGTTTTCGCCAAGTCGCTTTTTGGGTCCCTCTTTCACCTGCATGACAGAAGGAACCGACCAAGGAATGGACCCAGCGACTTCAGACGCTCGTTACACTGCCGTCGAGATCCAAGGAGCCATGCTCGGCAGACACGAGCAGGAATTGTCTGCTGCTCGCCATGCCGTGGAGAACCTGGCCGCTCAGGTTTCCGACCTCTCTGGACAGTTCCAGAGTCTACGTCTCGTGCCACCTGTTACTTCCTGGCCTGCCGAGCCTCCAGAACCTAGGGTTAATAACCCACCTTGCTACTCCGGGCAGCCCACTGAGTGCCGCTCCTTTCTCACGCAGTGTGAGATTGTGTTCTCTCTCAACCCAACACATACTCTAGAGAGAGCTCGGGTTGCTTACGTCATTTCACTCCTTACTGGCCGGGCTCGAGAATGGGGCACAGCTATCTGGGAGGCAAGGGCTGATTGCTCTAACAAGTTCCAGAACTTTAAAGAGGAGATGATTCGGGTTTTTGACCGTTCAGTTTTTTGGTAGGGAGGCTTCTAGGGCCCTGGCTTCCTTATGCCAAGGTGAACGGTCCATAACGGATTATTCTATTGAGTTTCGCACTCTTGCTGCCTCTAGTGAGTGGAACGAGCCGGCGCTGCTCGCTCGTTTTCTGGAGGGACTCCACGCAGTGGTTAAGGATGAGATTCTCTCCCGGGAGGTTCCTTCAGATGTGGACTCTTTGATTGCTCTCGCCATCCGCATAGAACGACGGGTAGATCTTCGTCACCGGGCTCGTGGAAGAGAGCTCGCATCAACGGTGTTTCCCTGCTCCGCATCGCAACCATCTCCCTCCTCTGGCTCAGAGTCTGAGCCCATGCAGCTGGGAGGGATTCGCATCTCGACTAAGGAGAGGGAACGGAGGATCACCAACCGCCTGTGCCTCTATTGCGGAGTTGCTGGACATTTTGTTAATTCATGTCCAGTAAAAGCCAGAGCTCATCTGTAAGCGGAGGCTACAGGTGAGCGCAACTACTCAAGTCTCTCCATCAAGATCCTGTACTACTTTGTCGGTCCATCTACGCTGGACCGGTTCGGGTGCTACATGTAGTGCCTTGATAGACTCTGGGGCTGAGGGTTGTTTCATGGACGAAGCATGGGTTCGGAAACATGACATTCCTTTCAGAGAGTTAGAGAAGCCTACGCCCATGTTCGCCTTAGATGGTAGTCATCTTCCCAGTATCAGATTTGAGACACTACCTTTAACCCTCACAGTATCTGGTAACCACAGTGAGACTATTTCTTTTTTGATTTTTCGTTCACCGTTTACACCTGTTGTTTTGGGTCATCCCTGGCTAGTATGTCATAATCCTTCTATTAATTGGTCTAGTAATTCTATCCTATCCTGGAACGTTTCTTGTCATGTGAAGTGTTTAATGTCTGCCATCCCTCCCGTTTCTTCTGTCCCTACTTCTCAGGAGGAACCTGGCGATTTGACAGGAGTGCCGGAGGAATATCATGATCTGCGCACGGTCTTCAGTCGGTCCCGAGCCAACTCCCTTCCTCCTCACCGGTCGTATGATTGTAGTATTGATCTCCTTCCGGGGACCACTCCTCCTCGGGGTAGACTATACTCTCTGTCGGCTCCCGAACGTAAGGCTCTCGAGGATTATTTGTCTGTGTCTCTTGACGCCGGTACCATAGTGCCTTCTTCCTCTCCGGCCGGGGCGGGGTTCTTTTGTTAAGAAGAAGGACGGTACTCTGCGCCCCTGCGTGGATTATCGAGGGCTGAATGACATAACGGTTAAGAATCGTTATCCGCTTCCCCTTATGTCATCAGCCTTCGAGATTCTGCAGGGAGCCAGGTGCTTTACTAAGTTGGACCTTCGTAACGCTTACCATCTCGTGCGCATCAGAGAGGGGGACGAGTGGAAAACGGCGTTTAACACTCCGTTAGGGCATTTTGAGTACCGGGTTCTGCCGTTTGGTCTCGCCAATGCGCCAGCTGTTTTTCAGGCATTAGTTAATGATGTTCTGAGAGACATGCTGAACATCTTTGTTTTTGTCTATCTTGACGATATCCTGATTTTTTCTCCGTCACTCGAGATTCATGTTCAGCACGTTCGACGTGTT
This sequence comes from Oncorhynchus gorbuscha, assembly GCF_021184085.1. Taxonomy (NCBI): domain Eukaryota; kingdom Metazoa; phylum Chordata; class Actinopteri; order Salmoniformes; family Salmonidae; genus Oncorhynchus; species Oncorhynchus gorbuscha. The sequence continues at coordinate 8,778 of NW_025753038.1, forward strand.
CTACAGCGCCTTTTAGAGAATTGTCTCTACGTAAAGTCTGAGAAGTGCTCTTTTCATGTCTCCTCCGTTACTTTTCTCGGTTCCGTTATTTCCGCTGAAGGCATTCAGATGGATTCCGCTAAGGTCCAAGCTGTCAGTGATTGGCCCGTTCCAAGGTCACGTGTCGAGTTGCAGCGCTTTTTAGGTTTCGCTAATTTCTATCGGCGTTTCATTCGTAATTTCGGTCAAGTTGCTGCCCCTCTCACAGCTCTTACTTCTGTCAAGACGTGTTTTAAGTGGTCCGGTTCCGCCCAGGGAGCTTTTGATCTTCTAAAAGAACGTTTTACGTCCGCTCCTATCCTCGTTACTCCTGACGTCACTAGACAATTCATTGTCGAGGTTGGCGCTTCAGAGGTAGGCGTGGGAGCCATTCTATCCCAGCGCTTCCAGTCTGACGATAAGGTTCATCCTTGCGCTTATTTTTCTCATCGCCTGTCGCCATCTGAGCGCAACTATGATGTGGGTAACCGTGAACTGCTCGCCATCCGCTTAGCCCTAGGCGAATGGCGACAGTGGTTGGAGGGGCGACCGTTCCTTTTGTCGTTTGGACAGACCATAAGAACCTTGAGTACATCCGTTCTGCCAAACGACTTAATGCCCGTCAAGCTCGTTGGGCGTTGTTTTTCGCTCGTTTGAGTTTGTGATTTCTTACCGTCCGGGTAGCAAGAACACCAAGCCTGATGCCTTATCCCGTCTGTTTAGTTCTTCTGTGGCTTCTACTGATCCCGAGGGGATTCTTCCTTATGGGCGTGTTGTCGGGTTAACAGTCTGGGGAATTGAAAGACAGGTTAAGCAAGCACTCACGCACACTGCGTCGCCGCGCGCTTGTCCTAGTAACCTCCTTTTCGTTCCTGTTTCCACTCGTCTGGCTGTTCTTCAGTGGGCTCACTCTGCCAAGTTAGCTGGTCATCCCGGTGTTCGAGGCACTCTTGCGTCTATTCGCCAGCGCTTTTGGTGGCCGACTCAGGAGCGTGACACGCGCCGTTTCGTGGCTGCTTGTTCGGACTGCGCGCAGACTAAGTCGGGTAACTCTCCTCCTGCCGGTCGTCTCAGACCGCTCCCATTCCTTCTCGACCATGGTCTCACATCGCCTAGACTTCATTACCGGTCTGCCTTTGTCTGCGGGAAGACTGTGATTCTTACGGTTGTCGATAGGTTCTCTAAGGCGGCACATTTCATTCCCCTCGCTAAACTTCCTTCCGCTAAGGAGACGGCACAAATCATTATCGAGAATGTATTCAGAATTCATGGCCTCCCGTTAGACGCCGTTTCAGACAGAGGCCCGCAATTCACGTCACAGTTTTGGAGGGAGTTCTGTCGTTTGATTGGTGCGTCCGTCAGTCTCTCTTCCGGGTTTCATCCCCAGTCTAACGGTCAAGCAGAGAGGGCCAATCAGACGATTGGTCGCATACTACGCAGCCTTTCTTTCAGAAACCCTGCGTCTTGGGCAGAACAGCTCCCCTGGGCAGAATACGCTCACAATTCGCTTCCTTCGTCTGCTACCGGGTTATCTCCGTTTCAGAGTAGTCTGGGTTACCAGCCTCCTCTGTTCTCATCCCAGCTTGCCGAGTCCAGCGTTCCCTCCGCTCAAGCGTTTGTCCAACGTTGTGAGCGCACCTGGAGGAGGGTGAGGTCTGCACTTTGCCGTTACAGGGCACAGACTGTGAGAGCCGCCAATAAACGCAGGATTAAGAGTCAAGGTATTGTTGCGGCCAGAGAGTGTGGCTTTCCACTCGCAACCTTCCTCTTACGACAGCTTCTCGTAAGTTGACTCCGCGGTTCATTGGTCCGTTCCGTGTCTCCCAGGTCGTCAATCCTGTCGCTGTGCGACTGCTTCTTCCGCGACATCTTCGTCGCGTCCATCCTGTCTTCCATGTCTCCTGTGTCAAGCCCTTTCTTCGCACCCCCGTTCGTCTTCCCTCCCCCCTCCCGTCCTTGTCGAGAGCGCACCTATTTACAAGGTACATAAGATCATGGACATGCGTTCTCGGGGACGGGGTCACCAATACTTAGTGGATTGGGAGGGTTACGGTCCTGAGGAGAGGAGTTGGGTTCCGTCTCGGGACGTGCTGGACCGTTCACTCATTGATGATTTCCTCCGTTGCCGCCAGGATTCCTCCTCGAGTGCGCCAGGAGCGCTCGGTGAGTGGGGGTACTGTCATGTTTTGTCATTTATTATCTTGTCTTGTCCCTGTGCTTCCCATTCTATTCGTTTCCCTCTGCTGGTCTTATTAGGTTCTTTCCCTCTTTCTATCCCTCTCTCTCCCCCTCCCTCTCTCACTCTCTCGCTCTCTCTTCTCTCTATCGTTCCGTTCCTGCTCCCAGCTGTTCCTATTCCCCTAATCAATCATTTAGTCTTCCCACCTGTTTCGGTTCCTTGTCTAGAATTCACCGTGCTGTGTTTGTGTATCGCCCTGTCGTGTCGTGTTTTCCTCAGATGCTGCGTGGTGAGCAGGTGTCTGAGTCTGTCTGGTTCAAGTGCCTTCCCGAGGCAACCTGCTGTTCACCTGCTGTTCAAGATCGAGTCTCCAGTTTGTCCTCGTCATTTCGAGTGAAAGTTGTGTTTTTTGTTTGTATTTACTTTACTGGATTAAAGACTCTGTTTTCT
>NW_025753039.1:0-11424 GCF_021184085.1 Oncorhynchus gorbuscha
CTAGTGTTACTGTATATCTGAGTGTTGATTCTAATGGGGTTAACACTAGTGTTACTGTATATCTGAGTGTTGATTCTAATGGGGTTAACACTAGTGTTACTGTATATCTGAGTGTTGATTCTAATGGGGTTAACACTAGTGTTACTGTATATCTGAGTGTTGATTCTAATGGGGTTTAACTGTATATCTAGTGTTGTGTTACTGTTATATCTGAGTGTTGATTCTAATGGGGTTAACACTAGTGTTACTGTATATCTGAGTGTTGATTCTAATGGGGTTAACACTAGTGTTACTGTATATCTGAGTGTTGATTCTAATGGGGTTAACACTAGTGTTACTGTATATCTGAGTGTTGATTCTAATGGGGTTAACACTAACTGTATATCTGAGTGTTGATTCTAATGGGGTTAACACTAGTGTTACTGTATATCTGAGTGTTGATTCTAATGGGGTTAACACTAGTGTTACTGTATATCTGAGTGTTGATTCTAATGGGGTTAACACTAGTGTTACTGTATATCTGAGTGTTGATTCTAATGGGGTTAACACTACTGTATATCTGAGTGTTGATTCTAATGGGGTTAACACTAGTGTTACTGTATATCTGAGTGTTGATTCTAATGGGGAGTGTTTGTATATCTGAGTGTTGGGGTTAACACTAGTGTTACTGTATATCTGAGTGTTGATTCTAATGGGGTTAACACTAGTGTTACTGTATATCTGAGTGTTGATTCTAATGGGGTTAACACTAGTGTTACTGTATATCTGAGTGTTGATTCTAATGGGGTTAACACTAGTGTTACTGTATATCTGAGTGTTGATTCTAATGGGGTTAACACTAGTGTTACTGTATATCTGAGTGTTGATTCTAATGGGGTTAACACTAGTGTTACTGTATATCTGAGTGTTGATTCTAATGGGGTTAACACTAGTGTTACTGTATATCTGAGTGTTGATTCTAATGGGGTTAACACTAGTGTTACTGTATATCTGAGTGTTGATTCTAATGGGGGGTTAACACTAGTGTTACTGTATATCTGAGTGTTGATTCTAATGGGGTTAACACTAGTGTTACTGTATATCTGAGTGTTGATTCTAATGGGGTTAACACTAGTGTTACTGTATATCTGAGTGTTGATTCTAATGGGGTTAACACTAGTGTTACTGTATATCTGAGTGTTGATTCTAATGGGGTTAACACTAGTGTTACTGTATATCTGAGTGTTGATTCTAATGGGGTTAACACTAGTGTTACTGTATATCTAGTGTTGATTCTAATGGGGTTAACACTAGTGTTACTGTATATCTGAGTGTTGATTCTAATGGGGTTAACACTAGTGTTACTGTATATCTGAGTGTTGATTCTAATGGGGTTAACACTAGTGTTACTGTATATCTGAGTGTTGATTCTAATGGGGTTAACACTAGTGTTACTGTATATTCTAATGGGGTTAACACTAGTGTTGATTCTAATGGGGGGTTACTTATACACTAGTGTTACTGTATATCTGAGTGTTGATTCTAATGGGGTTAAAGGCAGTAGGATTGAAATTGATGCGGTGAATAAATGACATGTTATTTTAATCACAGTGGAATCAACACTGCATGGTGTTACTCCACTGTGTTCGGTTCCCTTACCTCTCGGAGTAAAAAAGACATGGGAGCATCATTATCATTCTTTCCAAAATACTTTGTTCCAGGCTGATAATAGTTTGTTTTAATATGTTTCTGCATGCACATTGCTTCATTAATTGAAGTTATGCTGTTTATTTGGATCCCCATTAGCTTTTAAGTTATTTACAAAAATAATGGTTGAGCTTATGACTGAGATGGTTGTTCCAGTTGTCACGGCCCCTCCTCTGCAGTGCAGGGGCGGTTCCTCCTGCAGGCAGAGGAGGGTCGTTAGTGATCAGAGTATTCAAACTGCTTCACTAATCCCTCTCTCTGCTTCTCCAGGTATGATCCTGTTGTGTTTGTTCCTTTGTAGTTTTACGTAGTTTTCACTCAGTCATTCACACACACAGATTCATGCATCCCTGCACTTTACACACACCTTACATTATGATACTTTCACAACCTCATTCCTTTTTCTTTGTTTACAGTTAATAGTTTGGTTGATAATAAAGAACCTTTTTGATTGGCCGATACCTATTCGTGTCCCCTCATTTTTGCCACAGGCAATTTTTTATTTATATATTTATAATAATAATAATAATAATAATAATAATAAATGCCATTTAGCAGACGCTTTTATCCAAAGCGACTTACAGTCATGTGTGCATACAACACCTTTATTTAACCAGGTAGGCTAGTTGAGAACACCTTTATTTAACCAGGTAGGCTAGTTGAGAACACCTTTATTTAACCAGGTAGGCTAGTTAAAAACAAGTTCTCATTTACAATTGCGACCTGGCCAAGATAAAGCAAAGCAGTTCGACAGATACAACGACACAGAGTTACACATGGAATAAAACAAACATACAGTCAATAATACAGTAGATACAAGTCTATATACAATGTGAGCAAATGAGGTGAGAAGGGAGGTAAAGGCAAAAAAAGGCCATGGTGGCAAAGTAAATACAATATAGCAAGTAAAACACTGGAATGGTAGATTTGCAGTGGAAGAATGTGCAAAGTAGAAATAAAAATAATGGGGTGCAAAGGAGCAAAATAAATAAATAAAATAAATTCAGTAGGGAAAGAGGTAGTTTTTTGGGCTAAATTATAGGTGGGCTATGTACAGGTGCAGTAATCTGTAAGATGCTCTGACAGTTGGTGCTTAAAGCTAGTGAGGGAGATAAGTGTTTCCAGTTTCAGAGATTTTTGTAGGTCGTTCCAGCAGAGAACTGGAAGGAGAGGTGACCAAAGAAAGAATTGGTTTTGGGGGTGACCAGCAAGATATACCTGCTGGAGCGCGTGCTACAGGTGGGTGATGCTATGGTGACCAGCGAGCTGAGATAAGGGGGGACTTTACCTAGCAGGGTCTTGTAGATAACATGGAGCCAGTGGGTTTGGCGACGAGTATGAAGCGAGGGCCAGCCAACGAGAGCGTACAGGTTGCAATGGTGGGTAGTATATGGGGCTTTGGTGACGAAACGGATGGCACTGTGATAGACTGCATCCAATTTGTTGAGTAGGGTATTGGAGGCTATTTTGTAAATGACATCGCCGAAGTTGAGGATTGGTAGGATGGTCAGTTTTACAAGGGTATGTTTGGCGGCATGCTTTGTTGCGCAATAGGAAGCCGATTCTAGAATTAACTTTGGATTGGAGATGTTTGATGTGGGTCTGGAAGGAGAGTTTACAGTCTAACCAGACACCTAAAAGACAATTAAAATAATGAATCAAATTAATGGTATTAGTTAATTGTGATTCATCGCAATTTTTGAATCTGCTTAAATTTTGCCCCACTTTTTTTTAAACAGTTAAAAAGCAGTGCATAGAGTTATAGGCATTCTATGATTTGATTGTATAAAAAATCTCTATCAAAAAATGTTTTAATAGCATTTTCACCATAATCAACACAATGTTCACTGTAACTATTAATGCTCTCAATGTTTAAGTAGGCCTACTCCCTCTAATCAGTGTTCTGGAAGTTTAATACTTGCCTGCTTGCGCGCGCACACACCCAAGACGAGCACACACACACACACACACACACACACACACACACACACACACACACACACACACACACACACACACACACACACACACACACACACACACACACACACACACACACACACACACACACACACACACACACACACACACACACACACAAATACTGTTAAAGCTACAGGCTTTCGAAATGTGTTCTCACAATTTCTAATTGGACGGTTTACTTCAAGAAAAAATAACTGTCTCTATGGATACAACAACAAGAAGCCTTTAAACCTGTCCAACAATATTCTGACTTCCACAGAAGACAATAAGATCAGCCAGGTCTGAGATCAGCCAAGTCTGAGATAATGTAAAATAACATACAGCTAGTAGATCTAGCCTAGGCTAAGGATCCACGTTCTTCTTCAACATGAACTAGTCACAAGCTGCTCCTACTAGAATTGGTATCATTTAATGACATCTTTTGACCTGAGAGTAACAAAAACAGTAGCTACATGAAATAGATGTCATGTTGTGATTTAAATCATTGTGGGAAGTTAGTTGAATCAAGAGGGATTCAGCCATGGCATTGTAAACATTATTTTGGTGAACGAGCTACTTCTGTACAAATTATATTTTTGCCGTGAACTTTGTAATTTTCCATATAAATTGTTGCTCAAAGCTGTGAGCATAGTGCACCACAATAGAGACAGAGCGCGTAGAGGTGTTAGCTAACGTTCACCACAATAGAGACAGAGCGCGCTAACGTTCACCACAATAGAGACAGAGCGCGCTAACGTTCACCACCCCAGACTGTAGAGGTGTTAGCTAACGTTCACCACCCCAGACTGTAGAGGTGTTAGCTAACGTTCACCACCCCAGACTGTAGAGGTGTTAGCTAACGTTCACCACCCCACACTGTAGAGGTGTTAGCTAACGTTCACCATCCCAGACTGTAGAGGTGTTAGCTAACGTTCACCACCCCACACTGTAGAGGTGTTAGCTAACGTTCACCACCCCACACTGTAGAGGTGTTAGCTAACGTTCACCACCCCACACTGTAGAGGTGTTAGCTAACGTTCACCACCCCAGACTGTAGAGGTGTTAGCTAACGTTCACCATCCCAGACTGTAGAGGTGTTAGCTAACGTTCACCATCCCAGACTGTAGAGGTGTTAGCTAACGTTCACCACCCCAGACTGTAGAGGTGTTAGCTAACGTTCACCACCCCAGACTGTAGAGGTGTTAGCTAACGTTCACCACCCCAGACTGTAGAGGTGTTAGCTAACGTTCACCACCCCAGACTGTAGAGGTGTTAGCTAACGTTCACCACCCCAGACTGTAGAGGTGTTAGCTAACGTTCACCACCCCACACTGTTGTCTTAGCTAACGTTCACCACCCCAGACTGTAGAGGTGTTAGCTAACGTTCACCACCCCAGACTGTAGAGGTGTTAGCTAACGTTCACCACCCCACACTGTAGAGGTGTTAGCTAACGTTCACCACCCCACACTGTAGAGGTGTTAGCTAACGTTCACCACCCCACACTGTTGTCTTAGCTAACGTTCACCACCCCAGACTGTAGAGGTGTTAGCTAACGTTCACCACCCCAGACTGTAGAGGTGTTAGCTAACGTTCACCACCCCAGACTGTAGAGGTGTTAGCTAACGTTCACCACCCCAGACTGTAGAGGTGTTAGCTAACGTTCACCATCCCAGACTGTAGAGGTGTTAGCTAACGTTCACCACCCCAGACTGTAGAGGTGTTAGCTAACGTTCACCATCCCAGACTGTAGAGGTGTTAGCTAACGTTCACCACCCCAGACTGTAGAGGTGTTAGCTAACGTTCACCACCCCAGACTGTAGAGGTGTTTGCTAACGTTCACCATCCCAGACTGTAGAGGTGTTAGCTAACGTTCACCACCCCAGACTGTAGAGGTGTTAGCTAACGTTCACCATCCCAGACTGTAGAGGTGTTAGCTAACGTTCACCACCCCAGACTGTAGAGGTGTTAGCTAACGTTCACCACCCCAGACTGTAAAGGTGTTAGCTAACGTTCACCACCCCAGACTGTAGAGGTGTTAGCTAACGTTCACCACCCCAGACTGTAGAGGTGTTAGCTAACGTTCACCACCCCACACTGTAGAGGTGTTAGCTAACGGAATCCTTTGAAAAGTGTTAGTTTAACATTATTTCTGGGGGTCACAATTCATTTGTAAGTGTTAAATTTAACACTGTGGTTGTTAAAATTCTCAAATTTGCTGTGTGGACAAAGCATTCCTCAGAGCTGAAAGAAGATGGAAGATGGCCATTCTGAATGACAAACAAGTGTTTTACTGACAGCACCTGACTGAAAGACTGTATGACATGACTGACTGACAACCAGTTCCAGTCACTAACCAGTCTTACCTACATTTGTTACAGTCACTAACCAGTCTTTACTTATTTAGTTATCAGCCCAAGGCCTCTTAAGATATTGACTCAGAAACCGACCAAGGCCCGCTCAGGTAATACCTCCCATCGTTTCTAAGCATTATCGTCGTACTGGTGTCTATACTGCCAGTCTATACTGTTATCGTCGTATTGGTGTCTATACTGCCAGTCTATACTGTTATCGTCATACTGGTGTCTATACTGCCAGTCTATACTGTTATCTTTGTACTGGTGTCTATACTGCCAGTCTATACTGTTATCGTCGTACTGGTGTCTATACTGCCAGTCTATACTGTTATCGTCGTATTGGTGTCTATACTGCCAGTCTATACTGTTATCGTCATATCAAATCAAATCAAATCAAATTTATTTATATAGCCCTTCGTACATCAGCTGATATCTCAAAGTGCTGTACAGAAACCCAGCCTAAAACCCCAAACAGCAAACAATGCAGGTGTAAAAGCACGGTGGCTAGGAAAAACTCCCTAGAAAGGCCAAAACCTAGGAAGAAACCTAGAGAGGAACCGGGCTATGTGGGGTGGCCAGTCCTCTTCTGGCTGTGCCGGGTAGAGATTATAACAGAACATGACCAAGATGTTCAAATGTTCATAAATGACCAGCATGGTCAAATAATAATAAGGCAGAACAGTTGAAACTGGAGCAGCAGCACAGTCAGATGGACTGGGGACAGCAAGGAGCCATCATGTCAGGTAGTCCTGGGGCACGGTCCTAGGGCTCAGGTCCTCCGAGAGAGAGAAAGAAAGAGAGAATTAGAGAGAGCATATGTGGGGTGGCCAGTCCTCTTCTGGCTGTGCCAGGTGGAGATTATAACAGAACGTGGCCAAGATGTTCAAATGTTCATAAATGACCAGCATGGTTGAATAATAGTAAGGCAGAACAGTTGAAACTGGAGCAGGAGCATGGCCAGGTGGACTGGGGACAGCAAGGAGTCCTCATGTCAGGTAGTCCTGGGACATGGTCCTAGGGCCCAGGCCAGTTGAAACTGGAGCAGCAGCATGGCCAGGTGGACTGGGGACAGCAAGGAGTCATCATGTCAGGTAGTCCTGGGGCATGGTTCTAGGGCTCAGGTCCTCCGAGAGAGAGAAAGAAAGAGAGAAGGAGAGAATTAGAGAACGCACACTTAGATTTACACAGGACACCGAATAGGACAGGAGAAGTACTCCAGATAAACAAACTGATCCTAGCCCCCCGACACATAAACTACTGCAGCATAAATACTGGAGGCTGAGACAGGAGGGGTCAGGAGACACTGTGGCCCCATCCGAGGACACCCCCCGGACAGGGACAAACAGGAAGGATATAACCACACCCACTTTGCCAAAGCACAGCCCCCACACCACTAGAGGGAAATCTTCAACCACCAACTTACCATCCTGAGACAAGGCCGAGTATAGCCCACAAAGATCTCCGACACGGTACAACCCAAGGGGTGGGGGGGGGGAACCCAGACAGGCCGACCACAACAGTGAATCGACCCACCCAGGTGACGCATCCCCCCCCCCAGGGACGGCACGAGAGAGCCCCAGCAAGCCAGTGACTCAGCCCCCGTAACAGGGTTAGAGGCAGAGAATCCCAGTGGAAAAAGGGGAACCGGCCAGGCAGAGACAGCAAGGGCGGTTCGTTGCTCCAGAGCCTTTCCGTTCACCTTCCCACTCCTGGGCCAGACTACACTCAATCATATGACCCACTGAAGAGATGAGTCTTCAGTAAAGACTTAAAGGTTGAGACCGAGTTTGCGTCTCTGACATGGGTAGGCAGACCGTTCCATAAAAATGGAGCTCTATAGGAGAAAGCCCTGCCTCCAGCTGTTTGCTTAGAAATTCTAGGGACAATTAGGAGGCCTGCGTCTTGTGACCGTAGCGTACGTATAGGTATGTACGGCAGGACCAAATCAGAGAGGTAGGTAGGAGCAAGCCCATGTAATGCTTTGTAGGTTAGCAGTAAAACCTTGAAATCAGCCCTTGCTTTGACAGGAAGCCAGTGTAGAGAGGCTAGCACTGGAGTAATATGATCAAATTTTTTGGTTCTAGTCAGGATTCTAGCAGCCGTATTTAGCACTAACTGAAGTTTATTTAGTGCTTTATCCGGGTAGCCGGAAAATAGAGCATTGCAGTAGTCTAACCTAGAAGTGACAAAAGCATGGATTAATTTTTCTGCATCATTTTTGGACAGAAAGTTTCTGATTTTTGCAATGTTACGTAGATGGAAAAAAGCTGTCCTCGAAATGGTCTTGATATGTTCTTCAAAAGAGAGATCAGGGTCCAGAGTAACGCCGAGGTCCTTCACAGTTTTATTTGAGACGACTGTACAACCATTAAGATTAATTGTCAGATTCAACAGAAGATCTCTTTGTTTCTTGGGACCTAGAACAAGCATCTCTGTTTTGTCCGAGTTTAATAGTAGAAAGTTTGCAGCCATCCACTTCCTTATGTCTGAAACACATGCTTCTAGCGAGGGCAATTTTGGTGCTTCACCATGTTTCATTGAAATGTACAGCTGTGTGTCATCCGCATAGCAGTGAAAGTTTACATTATGTTTTCGAATAACATCCCCAAGAGGTAAAATATATAGTGAAAACAATAGTGGTCCTAAAACAGAACCTTGAGGAACACCGAAATGTACAGTTGATTTGTCAGAGGACAAACCATTCACAGAGACAAACTGATATCTTTCCGACAGATAAGACCTAAACCAGGCCAGAACATGTCCGTGTAGACCAATTTGGGTTTCCAATCTCTCCAAAAGAATGTGGTGATCGATGGTATCAAAAGCAGCACTAAGGTCTAGGAGCACGAGGACAGATGCAGAGCCTCGGTCCGATGCCATCAAAATGTCATTTACCACCTTCACAAGTGCCGTCTCAGTGCTATGATGGGGTCTAAAACCAGACTGAAGCATTTCGTATACATTGTTTGTCTTCAGGAAGGCAGTGAGTTGCTGCGCAACAGCCTTCTCTAAAATCTTTGAGAGGAATGGAAGATTCGATATAGGCCGATAGTTTTTATATTTTCTGGGTCAAGGTTTGGCTTTTTCAAGAGAGGCTTTATTACTGCCACTTTTAGTGAGTTTGGTACACATCCAGTGGATAGAGAGCCGTTTATTATGTTCAACATAGGAGGGCCAAGCACAGGAAGCAGCTCTTTCAGTAGTTTAGTTGGAATAGGGTCCAGTATACAGCTTGAAGGTTTAGAGGCCATGATTATTTTCATCATTGTGTCAAGAGATATAGTACTAAAACACTTGAGCGTCTCTCTTGATCCTAGGTCCTGGCAGAGTTGTGCAGACTCAGGACAACTGAGGTTTGGAGGAATACGCAGGTTTAAAGAGGAGTCCGTAATTTGCTTTCTAATAATCATAATCTTTTCCTCAAAGAAGTTCATGAATTTATCACTGCTAAAGTGCAAGTCATCCTCTCTTGGGGAATGCTGCTTTTTAGTTAGCTTTGCCACAGTATCAAAAAGGAATTTCGGATTGTTCTTATTTTCCTCAATTAAGTTAGAAAAATAGGACGATCGAGCAGCAGTAAGGGCTCTTCGGTACTGCACGGTACCATCCTTCCAAGCTAGTCGGAAGACTTCCAGTTTGGTGTGGCGCCATTTCCGTTCCAATTTTCTGGAAGCTTGCTTCAGAGCTCGGGTATTTTCTGTGTACCATGGAGCTAGTTTCTTATGAGACATTTTTTTAGTTTTTAGGGGTGCAACTGCATCTAGGGTATTGCGCAAGGTTAAATTGAGATCCTCAGTTAGGTGGTTAACGGATTTTTGTCCTCTGGCGTCCTTGGGTAGGCAGAGGGAGTCTGGAAGGGCATCAAGGAATCTTTGTGTTGTCTGTGAATTTATAGCACGACTTTTGATGTTCCTTGGTTGGGGTCTGAGCAGATTATTTGTTGCAATTGCAAACGTAATAAAATGGTGGTCTGATAGTCCAGGATTATGAGGAAAAACATTAAGATCCACAACATTTATTCCATGGGACAAAACTAGGTCCAGCGTATGACTGTGAGAGTGAGTGGGTCCAGAGACATGTTGGACAAAACCCACTGAGTCGATGATGGCTCCAAAAGCCTTTTGGAGTGGGTCTGTGGACTTTTCCATGTGAATATTAAAGTCACCAAAGATTAGAATATTATCTGCAATGACTACAAGGTCTGATAGGAATTCAGGGAACTCAGTGAGAAACGCTGTATATGGCCCAGGAGGCCTGTAAACAGTAGCTATAAAAAGTGATTGAGTAGGCTGCATAGATTTCATGACTAGAAGCTCAAAAGACGAAAACGTCATTTTTTTTTTTTGTAAATTGAAATTTGCTATCGTAAATGTTAGCAACACCTCCGCCTTTGCGGGATGCACGGGGATATGGTCACTAGTGTAGCCAGGAGGTGAGGCCTCATTTAACACAGTAAATTCATCAGGCTTAAGCCATGTTTCAGTCAGGCCAATCACATCAAGATTATGATCAGTGATTAGTTCATTGACTATAATTGCCTTTGAAGTAAGGGATCTAACATTAAGTAGCCCTATTTTGAGATGTGAGGTATCATGATCTCTTTCAGTAATGACAGGAATGGAGGTGGTCTTTATCCTAGTGAGATTGCTAAGGCGAACACCGCCATGTTTAGTTTTGCCCAACCCAGGTCGAGGCACAGACACGGTCTCAATGGTGATAGCTGAGCTGACTACACTAACTATGCTAGTGGCAGACTCCACTATGCTGGCAGGCTGGCTAATAGCCTGCTGCCTGGCCTGCACCCTATTTCATTGTGGAGCTAGAGGAGTTAGAGCCCTGTCTATGTTGGCAGATAAGATGAGAGCACCCCTCCAGCTAGGATGGAGTCCGTCACTCCTCAGCAGGTCAGGCTTGGTCCTGTTTGTGGGCGAGTCCCAGAAAGAGGGCCAATTATCTACAAATTCTATCTTTTGGGAGGGGCAGAAAACAGTTTTCAACCAGCGATTGAGTTGTGAGACTGCTGTAGAGCTCATCACTCCCCTAACTGGGAGGGGGCCAGAGACAATTACTCGATGCCGACACATCTTTCTAGCTGATATGCACGCAGAAGCTATGTTGCGCTTGGTGATCTCTGACTGTTTCATCCTAACATCGTTGGTGCTGACGTGGATAACAATATCTCTATACTCTCTACACTCGCCAGTTTTAGCTTTAGCCAGCACCATCTTCAGATTAGCCTTAACGTCGGTAGCCCTGCCCCGGGTAAACAGTGTATGATCGCTGGATGATTCGCTTTAAGTCTAATACTGCGGGTAATGGAGTCGCCAATGACTAGAGTTTTCAATTTGTCAGAGCTAATGGTGGGAAGCCGGCGTCTCAGACCCCGTAACGGGAGGAGTAGAGACCAGAGAAGACTCGGCC
>NW_025753040.1:0-11421 GCF_021184085.1 Oncorhynchus gorbuscha
ACCTCCAGGCTCTGATCAGGCCCTACACCCAAACAAGGGCACTGCGTTCATCCACCTCTGGCCTGCTCGCCTCCCTACCACTGAGGAAGTACAGCTCCGCTCAGCCCAGTCAGAAACTGTTCGCTGCTCTGGCCCCCCAATGGTGGAACAAACTCCCTCACGACGCCAGGACAGTGGAGTCAATCACCACCTTCCGGAGGACACCTGAAACCCCACCTCTTTAAAGAATACCTAGGATATGATAAGTTTCCCCCCTTTAAGATTTAGATGCACTATTGTAAAGTGACTGTTCCACTGGATGTCATAAGGTGAATGCACCAATTTGTAAGTCGCTCTGGATAAGAGCGCCTGCTAAATGACTTAAATGTAAATGTAAATGTCACTATAGACATTAGACTGGGGAGGGTGAGGTCACTATAGACATTAGACTGGGGAGGGTGAGGTCACTATAGACATTAGACTGGGGAGGGTGAGGTCACTATAGACATTAGACTGGGGAGGGTGAGGTCATTATAGACATTAGACTGGGGAGGGTGAGGTCATTATAGACATTAGACTGGGGAGGGTGAGGTCACTATAGACAACAGACTGGGGAGGGTGAGGTCACTATAGACATTAGACTGGGGAGGGTGAGATCACTATAGACATTAGACTGGGGAGGGTGAGGTCATTATAGACATTAGACTGGGGAGGGTGAGGTCATTATAGACATTAGACTGGGGAGGGTGAGGTCACTATAGACATTAGACTGGGGAGGGTGAGGTCACTATAGACATTAGACTGGGGAGGGTGAGGTCACTATAGACATTAGACTGGGGAGGGTGAGGTCACTATAGACATTAGACTGGGGAGGGTGAGGTCATTATAGATATTAGACTGGGGAGGGTGAGGTCACTATAGACATTAGACTGGGGAGGGTGAGGTCACTATAGACATTAGACTGGGGAGGGTGAGGTCACTATAGACATTAGACTGGGGAGGGTGAGGTCACTATAGACATTAGACTGGGGAGGGTGAGGTCATTATAGACATTAGACTGGGAAGGGTGAGGTCACTATAGACATTAGTCTGGGGAGGGTGAGGAGGGTGAGGTCATTATAGACATTAGACTGGGGAGGGTGAGGTCATTATAGACATTAGACTGGGGAGGGTGAGGTCATTATAGACATCAGACTGGGGAGGGTGTGGTCATTATAGACATTAGACTGGGGAGGGTGAGGAGGGTGAGGTCATTATAGACATTAGACTGGGGAGGGTGAGGTCACTATAGACATCAGACTGGGGAGGGTGAGGAGGGTGAGATCATTATAGACATCAGACTGGGGAGGGTGAGGAGGGTGAGGTCACTATAGACAACAGACTGGGGAGGGTGAGGAGGGTGAGGTCATTATAGACATCAGACTGGGGAGGGTGAGGAGGGTGAGGTCACTATAGACAACAGACTGGGAGGGTGAGGAGGGTGAGGTCATTATAGACATCAGACTGGGGAGGGTGAGGGAGGGTAGAGTCACTATAGACAACAGACTGGGGAGGGTGAGGAGAATTGCAGAGGTCATTATAGACACATCAGACTGGGGAGGAGTGAGGAGGGTAGAGTCACTATAGACAACAGACTGGGGAGGGTGGGGAGGGTGAGGAGGTGAGAGTCACTATAGACATCGGAGCTGGGGAGGTGAGAGGAGGTGAGAGGTGAGTCACTATGGAGCATCAGACTACAGGGAGAGGTAGACCACTATGAACCTTAGACGCTGGGGAGGTAGAGGCCAAGGGAGGTGAGTCTATAGACATCAGACTGGGGAGGTAGAGGTCATTATAGACAACAGACTGGGGAGGTGAGGTCACCTCCAGGCTCTGATCAGGCCCTACACCCAAACAAGGCACTGCGTTCATCCACCTCTGGCCTGCTCGCCTCCCCTACCACTGAGAAGTACAGCTCCCGCTCAGCAGTCAAAACTGTTCGCTGCTCTGGCCCCCAATGGTGGAGACAAACTCCCTCACGGCGTGAGACAGTGGAGTCAATCACCACCTTCCGGGAGGACCTGAAACCCCACCTCTTTAAAGAATACCTAGGATATGATAAGTTTCCCCCCTTTCAAGATTTAGATGCACTATTGTAAAGTGACTGTTCCACTGGATGTCATAAGGTGATGCACCAATTTGTAAGTCGCTCTGGATAGGCGTCTGCTAAATGACTTAAATGTAAATGTAAATGTCACTATAGACAACAGACTGGGGAGGGTGAGGAGGTGAGGTCATTATAGACATTAGACTGGGGAGGGTGAGGTCATTATAGACAACAGACTGGGGAGGTGGTCACTGGGCGTAGAGCTGGGAGGTAGGGAGGTCACTGCACACCTGGAGCATCAGACTGGGGAGGGATGTTAAGTCACTATAGACATCAGACTGGGGAGGGTGAGGAGGTGAGATCATTATAGACATCAGACTGGGGAGGGTGAGGAGGGGTGAGGTCACTGGAGCAACAGACTGGGGAGGGTGGAGAGGGTGAGGTCATTATAGACATCAGACTGGGGAGGGGTGGGAGGGGTGAGGTCACTATAGACAACAGACTGGGGAGGGTGAGGAGGGTGAGGGTCATTATAGACATCAGACTGGGGAGGGTGGGAGGGTGAGGTCACTATAGACAAATAGACTGGGGAGGGTGAGGAGGGTGAGGTCATTATAGACATCAGACTGGGGAGGGTGAGGAGGGTGAGGTCATTATAGACAACAGACTGGGGAGGGTGAGGGAGGGTGGAGGGAGGGTGAGGTCACTATAGACACTGGGGACTGGGGAGGGCAGGAGGAGGGTGAGGTCACTATAGACATCAGACTGGGGAGGTGAGGTCACTATAGACAGACTGGGGAGGGTGTGGGGAGGAGGGTGGGAGGAGGGTGAGGTCACTATAGACACTGGGGACTGGGGAGGGTGAGGTCATTATAGACACCAGACTGGGGAGGGAGGAGGTCACCTGCTCTGATCAGGCCCTACACTCCAAACAAGGGCACTGCGGCTCATCCACCTCCTGGTCTGCCCGCCTCCCACCACTGAGGAAGTACAGTCTCGCCTCAGCCCAGTCAAACTGTTCGCTGCTCTGGCCCTCTAATGGTGAAAGAAAATTAAACTCCCTCACGACGCCAGGACAGTGGAGTCAATCACCACCTCCGAGACACCTGAAACCCCACCTCTTAAAGAATACCTAGGATATGATAGTTTCCCCCTAAGATTTAGATGCACTATTGTAAAGTGACTGTTCCACTGGATGTCATAAGGTGAATGCACCAATCTGTAAGTCGCTCTGGATAAGAGCGTCTGCTAAATGACTTAAATGTAAATGTAAATGTCACTATAGACATTAGACTGGGGAGGGTGGAGTGGAGGGTCACCAGCTTATGGTGACATTAGACTGGGGAGGGTGAGGTCATTATAGACAACAGACTGGGGAGGGTGAGGTCACTATAGACATTAGATCAGAGGGTGAGGTCACTATAGACATTAGACTGGGGAGGGTGAGGGGTCATTATAGACATTAGACTGGGGAGGGTGAGGTCATTATAGACATTAGACCGGGAGGGTGGGAGGTCACTATAGACATTAGACTGGGGAGGGTGAGGTCACTATAGACATTAGACTGGGGAGGGTGAGATCACTATAGACATTAGACTGGGGAGGGTGAGGTCACTATAGACATTAGACTGGGGAGGTGAGGTCATTATAGACATTAGACTGGGGAGGGTGAGGTCACCATAGACATTAGACTGGGGAGGGTGAGGTCACTATAGATTAGACTGTGAGGTGAGGTCAATGATAGACATTAGACTGGGGAGGGTGAGGTCACTATAGACATTAGACTGGGGAGGGTGAGGTCATTATAGACATTAGACTGGGAAGGGTGAGGTCACACAGACATTAGACTGGGGAGGGTGAGGCCACTATAGACATTAGACTGGGGAGGGTGAGGTCAACATAGACATTGGGGACTGGGGAGGTGGGTGAGGTCATTATAGACATTAGACTGGGGAGGGTGAGGTCATTATAGACATTAGACTGGGGAGGGTGAGGTCATTATAGACATTAGACTGGGGAGGGTGAGGTCATTATAGACATTAGACTGGAGGGTGAGGTCATTATAGACATCAGACTGGGGAGGGTGAGGTCATTATAGACATTAGACTGGGGAGGGTGAGATCATTATAGACATTAGACTGGGGAGGGTGAGGTCATTATAGACATTAGACTGGGGAGGGTGAGGTCACTATAGGCAACAGACTGGGGAGGGTGAGGTCATTATAGACATTAGACTGGGGAGGGTGAGGTCATTATAGACATCAGACTGGGGAGGGTGAGGTCATTATAGACATCAGACTGGGGAGGGTGAGGGGGGTGAGGTCCATTATAGACATTAGACTGGGGAGGTGAGGTCACTATAGACATCAGACTTGGGGGAGGGTGAGGTCACTATAGACATCAGACTGGGGAGGGTGAGGAGGTGAGGTCACTATAGACATTAGACTGGGGAGGGTGAGGTCAGTAGACAACAGACTAGGGAGGGTGAGGTCATTATAGACATCAGACTGGGGAGGGTGAGGAGGGTGAGGTCACTATAGACATTAGACTGGGGAGGGTGAGGGTCATTATAGACAACAGACTAGGGAGGGTGAGGTCATTATAGACATCAGACTGGGGAGGGTGAGGTCATTATAGACATTAGACTGGGGAGGGTGAGGTCATTATAGACATTAGACTGGGGGAGGGTGAGGTCATTATGAACATTAGACTGGGGAGGGTGAGGTCATTATAGACATTAGACTGGGAGGGTGAGGTCATTATAGACATCAGACTGGGAGGTGAGGTCTATAGACATCAGACTGGGTAGGGTGAGGAGGGTGAGGTCACTATAGGCGTCGAACTGGGGAGGTGAGGTCTATAGACATCAGACTGGGTAGGGTGAGGAGGGTAGGGTCACTATAGACATCAGATTGGGGAGGTAGGGGAGGTGGGATTACTAGACATCAGACTGGGTAGGGTGAGGAGGGTGAGGTCACTATAGACATCAGATTGGGGAGGGTGAGGAGGGTGAGGTCACTATAGACATCAGACTGGGGAGGGTGAGGTCACTATAGACATCAGACTGGGTAGGGTGAGGAGGGTGAGATCACTATAGACGTCAGACTGGGGAGGGTGAGGAGGGTGAGGAGGGTGAGGTCATTATAGACAACAGACTGGGGAGGGTGAGGAGGGTGTGGTCATTATAGACAACAGACTGGGGAGGGTGAGGAGGGTGAGGTCATTATAGACATCAGACTGGGGAGGGTGAGGAGGGTGAGGTCATTATAGACATCAGACTGGGGAGGGTGAGGAGGGTGAGGTCACTATAGACAACAGACTGGGGAGGGTGAGGTCACTATAGACATCAGACTGGGGAGGGTGAACAGGGTGAGGAGGGTGAGGTCACTATAGACAACAGACTGGGGAGGGTGAGGTCATTATAGACATTAGACTGGGGAGGGTGAGGTCATTATAGACATCAGACTGGGGAGGGTGAGGAGGGTGAGGTCACTATAGACATCAGACTGGGGAGGGTGAGGTCACTATAGACAACAGACTGGGGAGGGTGAGGTCACTATAGACATTAGACTGGGGAGGGTGAGGAGGGTGAGGTCACTATAGACATCAGACTGGGGAGGGTGAGGAGGGTGAGGAGGGTGAGGTCACTATAGACATCAGACTGGGGAGGGTGAGGTCACTATAGACAACAGACTGGGGAGGGTGAGGTCACTATAGACATTAGACTGGGGAGGGTGAGGAGGGTGACGTCACTATAGACATCAGACTGGGGAGGGTGAGGAGGGTGAGGAGGGTGAGGTCACTATAGACATCAGACTGGGGAGGGTGAGGTCACTATAGACATCAGTCTGGGGAGGGTGAGGAGGGTGAGGTCACTATAGACATCAGACTGGGGAGGGTGAGGTCATTATAGACAACAGACTGGGGAGGGTGAGGAGGGTGAGGTCACTATAGGCAACAGATTGGGGAGGGTGAGGTCATTATAGACATCAGACTGGGGAGGGTGAGGAGGGTGAGGTCACTATAGACATCAGACTGGGGAGGGTGAGGAGGGTGAGGTCACTATAGGCAACAGATTGGGGAGGGTGAGGTCATTATAGACATCAGACTGGGGAGGGTGAGGAGGGTGAGGTCACTATATACATTAGACTGGGGAGGGTGAGGTCACTATAGACATCAGACTGGGGAGGGTGAGGTCATTATAGACAACAGACTGGGGAGGGTGAGGTCATTATAGGCATTAGACTGGGGAGGGTGAGGTCATTATAGACATCAGACTGGGGAGGGTGAGGAGGGTGAGGTCACTATAGACATCAGACTGGGGAGGGTGAGGTCACTATAGACATCAGACTGGGGAGGGTGAGGAGGGTGAGGTCACTATAGACATCAGACTGGGGAGGGTGAGGTCACTATAGACGTCAGACTGGGGAGGGTGAGGAGGGTGATTGGTTGGTTGATTGGTTGCTATACCAGCCACACCTCTCACCTGGTGTGACCAAACCAACACCTCTCCACCTGGTGTGACCAAACCAACACCTCTCCACCTGGTGTGACCAAACCAACACCTCTCCACCTGGTGTGACCAAACCAACACCTCTCCACCTGGTGTGACCAAACCAACACCTCTCCACCTGGTGTGACCAAACCAACACCTCGCCACCTGGTGTGACCAAACCAACACCTCTCCACCTGGTGTGACCAAACCAACACCTCTCCACCTGGTGTGACCAAACCAACACCTCTCCACCTGGTGTGACCAAACCAACACCTCTCCACCTGGTGTGATCAAACCAATGCCTTTCAACATGATGTGATTTGCAGGATAAAAACAAGACCACCAAAAACATGAAATCTGAATTGGCCGTTTGATCTGAGAGAGAGAGAGAGAGAGAGAGAGAGAGAGAGAGAGAGAGAGAGAGAGAGAGAGAGAGAGAGAGAGAGAGAGAGAGAGAGAGAGAGAGAGAGAGAGAGAGAGAGAGAGAGAGAGAGAGAGAGAGAGAGAGAGAGAGAGAGAGAGAGAGAGAGAGAGAGAGAGAGAGAGAGAGAGAGAGAGATATATATATATATATATATATATATATATATAGAGAGAGAGAGAGAGAGAGAGAGCGAGTAGTGATTGGATGATGGGGTTTAGTTAACATACCTGCGAACAGTGGTGAAGAGTCTTGGGATCCTTTGACCAATGGTCAACTACTGCCTGATCTACTGAGCCCGTCGTTAATGACAACCACCTGGTCACCTGGCAACAGGGGTGTTCCAACAGGTCCGCCTTCCCTCCCTCCAACCTGGATTGAAGGAGGAGAGAGAGAATACATTTCTGTTTCAGATCACAGAAATCAGTAGGAGCCTCTAGAGCAGATGTAGTGGTTGAGGAGGACATAGCAGAATAACGAACATCTAGCATACTGGTACCAGATCACTCCGCACCAGACTTGGAGAAGCATTGACACACACACTGAGTTTAGTACAGATACACCATGAAGGTCTTCATTTGACCTTAAGGTAGCTAAACACACACAAAACACACACTGAGTTTAGTACAGATACACCATGAAGGTCTTCATTGACCAAGGCTAAACTAACACACACACAAACACACACACTGAGTTTAGTACAGTTACACCATGAAGGTCTTCATTGACCTTAAGGCTAAACTAAACACACACAAACACACACACAGGTTTAGTACAGTTACACCATGAAGGTCTTAATTGACCTTAAGGCTAAACTAACCTAACACCTGACTTCAGAGCTACAACTCTCTGTTTGGACCTATAGAGCTATCACTATCTCCCTCATATCCTCCTACAGAGGACCTCCTCACGTGTGGGCTCCAGAGTGGAGCAGAGGTCTAAGACACTGCATCTCAGTGGGCTTCAGAGTGGAGCAGAGGTCTAAGACACTGCATCTCAGTGGGCTCCAGAGTGGAGCAGAGGTCTAAGACACTGCATCTCAGTGGGCTCCAGAGTGGAGCAGAGGTCCCAGGCACTGCTCTCAGTGGGCTCCAGGTGGAGCAGAGGTCTGAGCACTGCATATCAGTGGGCTCAGAGTGGAGCAGAGGTCTAAGACACTGCATCTCCAGTGGGCTTCCAGAGTGGAGCAGCTTCTGTTCAACTCTGCCGTCGCCCATGTTGGGGTCCTGATCTGGCCCGCCTACCATATGGCTGTGGGCTACACTAGTTCATTTAGGACTGTCCTTATGTTAGGTCCTGATCTGGCTGCCATATGGCTGTGGGCTTCCACTAGTGCATTTAGTTGTCCTTATGTTGGGTCCTGATCTGACTATGCCATATGGCTGTGGGCTACACTTGTTCAGTACCGTTGTCCTTATGGTTAGGTCCTGATCTGGCTGTGCCATATGGCTGTGGAGGCTACACTAGTGCATTTAGTTGTCCTTATGTTAGGTCCTGATCTGGCTATGCCATATGGCTGTGGGCTACACTAGTGCATTTAGTTGTCCTTATGTTAGGTCCTGATCTGACTATGCCATATGGCTGTGGGCTACACTAGTTCATTTAGTTGTCCTTATGTTAGGTCCTGATCTGGCTGTGCCATATGGCTGTGGGCTACACTAGTGCATTTAGTTGTCCTTATGTTAGGTCCTGATCTGGCTATGCCATATGGCTGTGGGCTACACTAGTGCATTTAGTTGTCCTTATGTTAGGTCCTGATCTGACTATGCCATATGGCTGTGGGCTACACTAGTTCATTTAGTTGTCCTTATGTTAGGTCCTGATCTGGCTGTGCCATATGGCTGTGGGCTACACTAGTTCATTTAGTTGTCCTTATGTTAGGTCCTGATCTGGCTGTGCCATATGGCTGTGGGCTACACTAGTGCATTTAGTTGTCCTTATGTTAGGTCCTGATCTGGCTATGCCATATGGCTGTGGGCTACACTAGTTCATTTAGCTGACAAGATTTGCTTATAATCCCGTGGCATTATTTTATAGTATGAACAATACAATTGAAAAAAATCAGAATAAAATATACCTATTTTCTCCAAACGATTTGAGGGAGTGCGCATATTGGGCTATTCTGTGTTAAGCGGTTAACAAAGAAATAGGTATTTCTATATGCTTAATTTAGAATTATTAATGTAAGTTGTTCTACAAACATTGGGTTATATGTGTTGATGGTTAATACATTGGAAGGCTGCATGATGACACTAATGATGATATGAGTCATGAGCTCTGCTTTGTTTTTTTTTGCGAAAGGCTGTACACACTTCATCAGTCTCTCATTCACAATTTGACAAGCACTTGATAATCTAAATCAAATGAAACTTTGTCACAAGCGCCGAATACAACAGGTAGACCTTACCGTGAAATGCCGAATACAACAGGTAGACCTTACCATGAAATGCCGAATACAACAGGTAGACCTTACCGTGAAATGCCAAATACAACAGGTAGACCTTACCGTGAAATGCCGAATACAACAGGTAGACCTTAAAGTGAAATGCCGAATACAACAGGTAGACCTTACCGTGAAATGCTCACTTACAAGACCTTAACCAACAGTGCAGTTCAAGTAACAGAGTTAAGAAATCTTTTACCAAATAAACTAAAGTAAATAATAGTCTATGACTTGAGTGACTGGAGTCTTTGACAATTTTTTGGTCTTTCCTCTGACACCACCTAGTATAGAGGTCCTGGATGGCAGGAAGCTTGACCCCAGTGATGTACTGGGCCGTACACACTACCCTCTGTAGCACCTTACGGTCAGAAGCCGAGCAGTTGCCATACCAGGCAGTGATGCAACCGGTCAGGATGCTCTCGATGATGCAGCTGTAGAACTTTCTGAGGATCTGGGAACCCATGCCAAATCTTTTCAGTCTCCTGAGGGGGAAAAGATGTTGTCGTGCCCTCTTCACAAATGTCTTGGTGTGTTTGGACCATGATAGTTCGTTAGTGATGTGGACATCAAGGAACTTGAAACTCTCGACCCGTTCCACTACAGCCCCGTAACATGTTAATGGGGGCCTGTTCGGCCCGCCTTTTCCTGTAGTCCACGATCAGCTCCTTTGTCTTGCTCACATTGAGGGAGAGGTTGTTATCCTGGCACCACACTGACAGGTCTCTGCCCTCCTCCCTATAGGCCGTCTCATCATTGTTGGTAATCAGGCCAACCATTGTTATCGTCAACAAACTTAATGATGGTGTTGGAGTGGTGCCTGGCCGTGCAGTTGTGGGTGAACAGGGAGTACAGGAGGGGACTAAGCACGCACACCTGAGGGGCCCCCATGTTGAGGCTCAGCTTGGCGGATGTGGTGTTGCCTACCCTTACCACCTAGGGGCGGCCCCGTCAGGAAGTCCAGGATCCAGTTGCAGAGGGAGGTGTTTAGTCCCAGGGTCCTTAGCTTAGTGATGAGCAATGTAGACACTATGGTGTTGAACACTGAGCTGTAGTCAATGAACAGCATTCTCACAAAGGTGTTCCTTTTGTCCAGGTGGGAAATGGCAGTGTGGAGTGCAATAGAGATCACATGATCTGTGGGTCAGTTGGTGCGGTATGGGAATTGGAGTGGGTCCTAGGGCAGGCCTGGGCAACTCCAGTCCTCTGGGGCCTGACTGGTGTCAAACTTATTTTGTTGACAGAAAAACAAGAGTGTGCAAAGCTGTCATCAAGGCAAAGGGTGGCTACTTTGAAGAATCTCAAATATAAAATATATTTGGATTTGTTTAACACTTTTTTGGTTACTACATGATTCCATATGTGTTATTTCACAGTTTTGATGTCTTCACTATTATTCTACAAAGTAGAAATTAGTAAAAAAATACTCGAAACGGGCAGCGGGAAAAGTCATCTACTTGTCATGTCATGCACTTTCCTGTGGTTCATGTTCATGCCATCCAGGTAGGCTCCCGTTGTAACGCGGAGCAATACGCTTAATATTAGGACATTTGATAAATGGTAGGCCTAGCCTATAGAAAGCTGATGGGTTCCTCCTCTTTTTAATAGAGGCCACCAAAACTTCCACAACATGAACTCCTGGGCTCTCATGAAGTGTTTTATTAGATTTTCATTACATTTGCATTGATGTCAGAGTGATTAGAGGGACAACAGAGTGCTGAGTACCAGGAAGTTAACAAGTTTGGTAGGCTATTAATGATCAGCATCAGAGCTTGGAGAAGCCTAATTACCGGGACTAAATGGTCACATGACTTGTGACCACCGGTATGGCGGTAATACGGTCCCTGTAACAGCCCTAGGGGGGACTGGGTGGAACACATTGTGTCACGGCTGTTGAAAGGAGAGGACCAAGGTGCAGCGTGGTGAGTGTACATTTTTTGTTTTATGTAATCAAAATGACGCAGAACAAAACAATAAACACTACAAAAACAAACCGTGAG
>NW_025753041.1:0-11414 GCF_021184085.1 Oncorhynchus gorbuscha
AGATCGTTGGTTATGTAATTATTACGATAGAATGTCCGTTAGCCCAGAGGTTGACTGGGATGGGATTCATTTTCCCAAATTGACCCCTGTAATTCTTACTTTTTAAAATAAATTCACAGTTATGACAGAAGCCTGGAGTTTTTTTCTTGAAGATATTTCAACATGTCCAGGCGATAACATTGAGAACTCAAGCTTGGTTCTAAAGTTTCTATACCTTGCCAAACCATCTATGGTATAATGTCGCCATAATATTTGAATTGAGGAAGTGTGATCATAAGCATTCAGATATTTTAGCGATGCGTAGTACATCCTAAATGCCCCCCAGTCTTCAGATGGGAGTAAACTACATCCTAAATGCCCCCCAGTCTTCAGATGGGAGGTAACAGTATATCCTAAATGCCCCTCAGTCTTCAGATGGGAGGTAACAGTACATCCTAAATGCCCCTCAGTCTTCAGATGGGAGGTAACAGTATATCCTAAATGCCCCTCAGTCTTCAGATGGGAGGTAACAGTACATCCTAAATGCCCCTCAGTCTTCAGATGGGAGGTAACAGTACATCCTAAATGCCCCTCAGTCTTCAGATGGGAGGTAACAGTACATCCTAAATGCCCCCCAGTCTTCAGATGGGAGGTGACAGTATATCCTAAATGCCCCCCAGTCTTCAGATGGGAGGTAACAGTACATCCTAAATGCCCCCCAGTCTTCAGATGGGAGTAAACTACATCCTAAATGCCCCCCAGTCTTCAGATGGGAGGTAACAGTACATCCTAAATGCCTTCAGATGGGAGGTAACAGTACATCCTAAATGCCCCCCAGTCTTCAGATGGGAGGTAACAGTATATCCTAAATGCCCCCCAGTCTTCAGATGGGAGGTAACAGTACATCCTAAATGCCCCCAGTCTTCAGATGGGAGGTAACAGTACATCCTAAATGCCCCTCAGTCTTCAGATGGGAGGTAACAGTACATCCTAAATGCCCCTCAGTCTTCAGATGGGAGGTAACAGTACATCCTAAATGCCCCCCAGTCTTCAGATGGGAGGTAACAGTATATCCTAAATGCCCCTCAGTCTTCAGATGGGAGGTAACAGTACATCCTAAATGCCCCCCAGTCTTAACCCTAACCCTACATCCTAAATGCCCCCCAGTCTTCAGATGGGAGGTAACAGTACATCCTAAATGCCCCCAGTCTTAACCCTAACCCTACATCCTAAATGCCCCCCAGTCTTCAGATGGGAGGTAACAGTACATCCTAAATGCCCCCAGTCTTAACCCTAACCCTACATCCTAAATGCCCCCAGTGTTCAGATGGGAGGTAACAGTACATCCTAAATGCCCCCAGTCTTAACCCTAACCCTACATCCTAAATGCCCCCAGTCTTAACCCTAACCCTACATCCTAAATGCCCCCAGTCTTAACCCTAACCCTACATCCTAAATGCCCCCCAGTCTTCAGATGGGAGGTAACAGTACATCCTAAATGCCCCCCAGTCTTCAGATGGGAGGTAACAGTACATCCTAAATGCCCCCCAGTCTTCAGATGGGAGGTAACAGTACATCCTAAATGCCCCCCAGTCTTCAGATGGGAGGTAACAGTACATCCTAAATGCCTTCCAGATGGGAGGTAACAGTACATCCTAAATGCCCCTCAGTCTTCAGATGGGAGGTAACAGTACATCCTAAATGCCCCCAGTCTTCAGATGGGAGGTAACAGTACATCCTAAATGCCCCTCAGTCTTCAGATGGGAGGTAACAGTACATCCTAAATGCCCCCAGTCTTAACCCTAACCCTACATCCTAAATGCCCCCAGTCTTCAGATGGGAGGTAACAGTACATCCTAAATGCCCCCAGTCTTAACCCTAACCCTACATCCTAAATGCCCCCCAGTCTTCAGATGGGAGGTAACAGTACATCCTAAATGCCCCCAGTCTTCAGATGGGAGGTAACAGTACATTCTAAATGCCCCTCAGTCTTCAGATGGGAGGTAACAGTACATCCTAAATGCCCCCAGTCTTAACCCTAACCCTACATCCTAAATGCCCCCAGTCTTAACCCTAACCCACTTTCTTAGTCTTCAGATGGGAGGTACTATACATCCTAATGCCCTCAGTCTTCAGATGGGAGGTAACAGTACATCCTAAATGCCCCTCAGTCTTCAGATGGGAGGTAACAGTACATCCTAAATGCCCCCAGTCTTCAGATGGAGGTAACAGTACATCCTAAATGCCCCCAGTCTTCAGATGGGAGGTAACAGTACATCCTAAATGCCCCTCAGTCTTCAGATGGGAGGTAACAGTACATCCTAAATGCCCCCCAGTCTTCAGATGGGAGGTAACAGTACATCCTAAATGCCCCCAGTCTTCAGATGGGAGGTAACAGTACATCCTAAATGCCCCTCAGTCTTCAGATGGGAGGTAACAGTACATCCTAAATGCCCCCCAGTCTTCAGATGGGAGGTAACAGTACATCCTAAATGCCTTCAGATGGGAGGTAACAGTACACATTAAATGCCCTCAGTCTTCAGATGGGGGGTAACAGTATATCCTAAATGCCCCCAGTCTTCAGATGGGAGGTAACAGTACATCCTAAATGCCCCCAGTCTTCAGATGGGAGGTAACAGTACATCCTAAATGCCCCCCAGTCTTCAGATGGGAGAAAACTACATCCTAAATGCCCCCCAGTCTTCAGATGGGGGGTAACAGTATATCCTAAATGCCCCCAGTCTTCAGATGGGAGGTAACAGTACATCCTAAATGCCCCCAGTCTTCAGATGGGAGGTAACAGTACATCCTAAATGCCCCTCAGTCTTCAGATGGGAGGTAACAGTATATCCTAAATGCCCCCAGTCTTCAGATGGGAGGTAACAGTACATCCTAAATGCCCCCCAGTCTTCAGATGGGAGGTAACAGTACATCCTAAATGCCCCTCAGTCTTCAGATGGGAGGTAACAGTACATCCTAAATGCCCCTCAGTCTTCAGATGGGAGGTAACAGTACATCCTAAATGCCCCTCAGTCTTCAGATGGGGAGGTAACAGTACATCCTAAATGCCCCCAGTCTTCAGATGGGAGGCAACAGTATATCCTAAATGCCCCCAGTCTTAACCCTAACCCTACATCCTAAATGCCCCAGTCTTAACCCTAACCCTACATCCTAAATGCCTCAGTCTTCAGATGGGAGGTAACAGTACATCCTAAATGCCCCCAGTCTTAACCCTAACCCTACATCCTAAATGCCCCCAGTCTTAACCCTAACCCTCACATCCTAAATGCTCCCCAGTCTTCAGATGGGAGGTAACAGTACATCCTAAATGCCTTCAGATGGGAGGTAACAGTACATCCTAAATGCCCCCAGTCTTAACCCCTAACCCTACATCCTAAATGCCCCAGTCTTAACCCTAACCCTACATCCTAAATGCCCCCAGTCTTAACCCTAACCCTACATCCTAAATGCCCCCAGTCTTTAACCCTAACCCTACATCCTAAATGCCCCCCAGTCTTAACCCTAACCCTACATCCTAAATGCCCCCAGTCTTAACCCTAACCCTACATCCTAAATGCCCCAGTCTTCAGATGGGAGGTAACAGTACATCCTAAATGCCCCAGTCTTAACCCTAACCCTACATCCTAAATGCCCCCAGTCTTCAGATGGGAGGTAACAGTACATCCTAAATGCCCCCAGTCTTAACCCTAACCCTACATCCTAAATGCCCCCAGTGTTCAGATGGGAGGTAACAGTACATCCTAAATGCCCCCAGTCTTAACCCTAACCCTACATCCTAAATGCCCCCAGTCTTAACCCTAACCCTACATCCTAAATGCCCCCAGTCTTAACCCTAACCCTACATCCTAAATGCCCCCAGTCTTCAGATGGAGGTAACAGTACATCCTAAATGCCCCCAGTCTTCAGATGGGAGGTAACAGTACATCCTAAATGCCCCCAGTCTTCAGATGGGAGGTAACAGTACATCCTAAATGCCCCCAGTCTTCAGATGGAGGTAACAGTACATCCTAAATGCCTTCAGATGGGAGGTAACAGTACATCCTAAATGCCCTCAGTCTTCAGATGGAGGTAACAGTACATCCTAAATGCCCCCAGTCTTCAGATGGGAGGTAAACAGCACATCCTAAATGCTCCTCAGTCTTCAGATGGGAGGTAACAGTACATCCTAAATGCCCTCAGTCTTAACCCTAACCCTACATCCTAAATGCCCCCAGTCTTCAGATGGGAGGTAACAGTACATCCTAAATGCCCCCAGTCTAACCCTAACCCTACATCCTAAATGCCCCCAGTCTTCAGATGGGAGGTAACAGTACATCCTAAATGCCCCCAGTCTTCAGATGGGAGGTAACAGTACATTCTAAATGCCCCTCAGTCTTCAGATGGGAGGTAACAGTACATCCTAAATGCCCCCAGTCTTAACCCTAACCCTACATCCTAAATGCCCCCAGTCTTAACCCTAACCCTACATCCTAAATGCCCCCCAGTCTTCAGATGGGAGGTAACAGTACATCCTAAATGCCCCTCAGTCTTCAGATGGGAGGTAACAGTACATCCTAAATGCCCCTCAGTCTTCAGATGGGAGGTAACAGTACATCCTAAATGCCCCCAGTCTTCAGATGGGAGGTAACAGTACATCCTAAATGCCCCCAGTCTTCAGATGGAGGTAACAGTACATCCTAAATGCCCCTCAGTCTTCAGATGGGAGGTAACAGTACATCCTAAATGCCCCCAGTCTTCAGATGGGAGGTAACCAGTACATCCTAAATGCCTCAGTTCTGTGTGATGGGAGTGTAACAGTACATCCTAAATGCTCCCTCAGTCTTCAGATGGGAGGCAACAGTACATCCTAAATGCTCCCAGTCTTCAGATGGAGGTAACAGTACATCCCAATGCCTTCAGATGGAGGCAATGCAACATCCTAAATGCCCTTAAAGCTCTCAGATGGGGGTAACAGTATATCCTAAATGCCCCCAGTCTTCAGATGGGAGTAACAGTACATCCTAAATGCCCCCAGTCTTCAGATGGGAGGTAACAGTACATCCTAAATGCTCCCAGTCTTCAGATGGGAGAAACCACATCCAAAATGCCTCAGATGGGAGGTAACAGTACATCCAAATGCCCCCAGTCTTCAGATGGGAGGTATCAGTACATCCTAAATGCCCTCAGTCTTCAGATGGGAGGTAACAGTACATCCTAAAATGCCCTCAGTCTTCAGATGGGAGGTAACAGTACATCCCAAATGCCCTCAGTCTTCAGATGGGAGGTAACAGTACATCCTAAATGCCCCAGTCTTTCAGATGGGAGGTAACAGTACATCCTAAATGCCTCAGTCTTCAGATGGGAGGTAACAGTACATCCTAAATGCCCTCAGTCTTCAGATGGGAAAACAGTACATCCTAAATGCCCCTGCCTTTCAGATGGGAGGTAACAGCACATCCTAAATGCCCCCAGTCTTCAGATGGGAGGCAACAGTATATCCTAAATGCCCCCAGTCTTAACCCTAACCCTACATCCTAAATGCCCCCAGTCTTAACCCTAACTCCTACATCCTAAATGCCCCCAGTCTTCAGATGGGAGGTAACAGTACATCCTAAATGCCCTCAGTCTTAACCCTAACCCTACATCCTAAATGCCCCCAGTCTTAACCCTAACCCTACATTCTAATGCCCCTTCAGTCTTCAGATGGGAGGCAATAGTACATCCTAGCTGCCTCTAGTCTTCAGATGGGAGGTAACAGTACATCCTAAATGCCCCCAGTCTTAACTCCTAACCCTACATCCTAAATGCCCCCCAGTCTTCAGATGGGAGTGCTGTGCACATCCTAAATGCCCTGTAGTCTTAACCCTACATCCTAAATGCCCCAGTCTTAACCCTAACCCTACATCCTAAATGCCCCAGTCTTAACCCTAAACCCTACATCCTAAATGCCCCCAGTCTTAACCCTAACCCTACATCCTGGGCTCCCAGTCTTAACCCTAACCCTAAGCATCCTAAATGCCCCCAGTCTTCAGATGGGAGGTAACAGTACATCCTAAATGCCCCTCAGTCTTCAGATGGGAGGTAACAGTACATCCTAAATGCCTTCAGATGGGAGGTAACAGTACATCCTAAATGCCCCCAGTCTTAACCCTAACCCTACATCCTAAATGCCCCAGTCTTAACCCTAACCCTACATCCTAAATGCCCCCAGTCTTAACCCTAACCCTACATCCTAAATGCCCCCAGTCTTAACCCTAACCCTACATCCTAAATGCCCCCAGTCTTAACCCTAACCCTACATCCTAAATGCCCCCCAGTCTTCAGATGGGAGGTAACAGTACATCCTAAATGCCCCCCAGTCTTCAGATGGGAGGTAACAGTACATCCTAAATGCCCCTCAGTCTTCAGATGGGAGGTAACAGTACATCCTAAATGCCTTCCAGATGGGAGGTAACAGTACATCCTAAATGCCCCCAGTCTTAACCCTAACCCTACATCCTAAATGCCCCAGTCTTAACCCTAACCCTACATCCTAAATGCCCCAGTCTTAACCCTAACCCTACATCCTAAATGCCCCAGTCTTAACCCTAACCCTACATCCTAAATGCCCCCAGTCTTAACCCTAACCCTACATCCTAAATGCCCCCAGTCTTAACGGGCCTAACCCTACATCCTAAATGCCCCAGTCTTAACCCTAACCCTACATCCTAAATGCCCCCAGTCTTAACGCGCTAACCCTACATCCTAAATGCCCCCAGTCTTAGACGGCTAACCCTACATCCTAAATGCCCCCAGTCTTAACCCTAACCCTACATCCTAAATGCCCCAGTCTTAACCCTAACCCTACATCCTAAATGCCCCAGTCTTAACCCTAACCCTACATCCTAAATGCCCCAGTCTTAGACCACTAACCCTACATCCTAAATGCCCCCAGTCTTCAGACGGCGCTAACCCTACATCCTAAATGCCCCCAGTCTTAACCCTAACCCTACATCCTAAATGCCCCCAGTCTTAACCCTAACCCTACATCCTAAATGCCCCAGTCTTAACCCTAACCCTACATCCTAAATGCCCCAGTCTTAACCCTAACCCTACATCCTAAATGCCCCCAGTCTTAACCCTAACCCTACATCCTAAATGCCCCCAGTCTTAACCCTAACCCTACATCCTAAATTCCCCCAGTCTTAACCCTAACCCTACATCCTAAATGCCCCAGTCATAACCCTAACCCTACATCCTAAATGCCCCAGTCTTAACCCTAACCCTACATCCTAAATGCCCCCAGTCTTAACCCTAACCCTACATCCTAAATGCCCCAGTCTTAACCCTAACCCTACATCCTAAATGCCCCCAGTCTTAACCCTAACCCTACATCCTAAATGCCCCAGTCTTAACCCTAACCCTACATCCTAAATGCCCCCAGTCTTAACCCTAACCCTACATCCTAAATGCCCCAGTCTTAACCCTAACCCTACATCCTAAATGCCCCAGTCTTAACCCTAACCCTACATCCTAAATGCCCCCAGTCTTAACCCTAACCCTACATCCTAAATGCCCCAGTCTTAACCCTAACCCTACATCCTAAATGCCCCCAGTCTTAACCCTAACCCTACATCCTAAATGCCCCAGTCTTAACCCTAACCCTACATCCTAAATGCCCCAGTCTTAACCCTAACCCTACATCCTAAATGCCCCAGTCTTAACCTTAACCCTACATCCTAAATGCCCCAGTCTTAACCCTAACCCTACATCCTAAATGCCCCCAGTCTTAACCCTAACCCTACATCCTAAATGCCCCAGTCTTAACCCTAACCCTACATCCTAAATGCCCCCAGTCTTAACCCTAACCCTACATCCTAAATGCCCCCAGTCTTAACCCTAACCCTACATCCTAAATGCCCCAGTCTTAACCCTAACCCTACATCCTAAATGCCCCCAGTCTTAACCCTAACCCTACATCCTAAATGCCCCAGTCTTAACCCTAACCCTACATCCTAAATGCCCCAGTCTTAACCCTAACCCTACATCCTAAATGCCCCAGTCTTAACCTTAACCCTACATCCTAAATGCCCCCAGTCTTAACCCTAACCCTACATCCTAAATGCCCCAGTCTTAACCTCAACCTCTACATCCTAAATGCCCCAGTCTTAACCCTAACCCTACATCCTAAATGCCCCAGTCTTAACCCTAACCCTACATCCTAAATGCCCCAGTCTTAACCCTAACCCTACATCCTAAATGCCCCAGTCTTAACCCTAACCCTACATCCTAAATGCCCCCAGTCTTAACCCTAACCCTACATCCTAAATGCCCCAGTCTTAACCCTAACCCTACATCCTAAATGCCCCCAGTCTTAACCCTAACCCTACATCCTAAATGCCCCAGTCTTAACCCTAACCCTACATCCTAAATGCCCCCAGTCTTAACCCTAACCCTACATCCTAAGGGAACCTGTTCCAAACGGTCAGGTCAGTTGTATGATGCTTTCCCATCTATTAACAGAGTTGCATTAAATAGGCACAACATTCTTTAGTGATGCATTTGACGATGTTCAATTCATTCACACACAATGTATAAATAAAGGCTTTCACTGTGAAAGTTGATACATGTAGTCCCTTCATATATCGTCTATATTTACAAACATGACTTTTCTGTCCCTCTCCTTCTCTTTATTTTCAACTCTCTTTTTGCAGCTTTTCTCTTACTAAATTAAACTTCGACAATGTCTTTTTTTCCTCCCTGGATTGACTTCCAACCTTTCTTCCTTTTTCCAAAGTGTATTTAAATGTGTTGATGAATGTGGCAGAATGTGGTATCAGATGCAGGTCTTTCTGTTCAGAATACCAGCATTATAAAACAATAAATGATATTGGACCTCTGGACAGAACAGTTGACAGTGAGTCATGAGTTGGGTTCTAACAGTCCATTGAGAGCTCAAGCGTCATGCTCAACAAAACACAGAGACACTTGTGAATAGTTGAATTGTTCATTTCCATAAAGCAACAACGTACTGCGGTAACATTATACACACCAGTGGAGGCTGGTGAGGGAGGACAGCTCCAAGTAATGAGCTGGAACGGAGCAAATGGAACGGCATCAAACCGTGTAAACCATGTGTTCGATTTATTTAGTGCCATTCCACCTATTACACTCCAGTCATTACCACAAGCCTGTTCTCCCCAATTAAGATGCCACCAGCCTCCTGTGCTATTCACTAAGTACAAGGCGTGATAAATACATGCAAAGAGTGCACACAACTGTTGCCAGTGTTCTCAGGTTAAGGTCATGTCCCCTGAGACTCTCTGCTAAATGTCGGTAAGTAGAGACACAAATCTCTGGTCGGAAGGAGCCGCGTCCCTGGACGTGTAGCGATAAGGGGGCTCCCAGGAACCCCTTTACTACGGCTGTGGCTTGGAACTCCCTCTCCTTGCTACAGGAGACAGATTAGACTTGTAGAGAACCAGTAATGATATGGAAGTGAACCATATAGAGACCTATGGACAGTAACCAAACCATATAGAGACCTATGGACAGTAACCAAAACATATAGAGACCTATGGACAGTAACCAAACCATATAGAGACCTATGGACAGTAACCAAACCATATAGAGACCTATGGACAGTAACCAAACCATCTAGAGACCTATGGACAGTAACCACACCATATAGAGACCTATGGACAGTAACCACACCATATAGAGACCTATGGACAGTAACCAAACCATATAGAGACCTATGGACAGTAACCAAACCATATAGATACCATATAGTTACCTGGCTGTGTGTTAGTTAGGGGTAGTTACCTGGCTGTGTGTTAGTTAGGGGGTAGTTACCTGGCTGTGTGTTAGTTAGGGGGTAGTTACCTGGCTGTGTGTTAGTTAGGGGGTAGTTACCTGGCTGTGTGTTAGTTAGGGGGTAGTTACCTGGCTGTGAAGCTGATCTGTAGGGGCTGTGTGTTAGTTAGGGGGTAGTTACCTGGCTGTGTGTTAGTTAGGGGGTAGTTACCTGGCTGTGTGTTCATTAAGGGGGTAGTTACCTGGCTGTGTGTTAGTTAGGGGCAGTTACCTGGCTGTGTGTTAGTTAGGGGGTAGTTACCTGGCTGTGTGTTAGTTAGGGGGCAGTTACCTGGCTGTGTGTTCATTAAGGGGGTAGTTACCTGGCTATGTGTTAGTTAGGGGGTAGTTACCTGGCTGTGTGTTAGTTAGGGGGTAGTTACCTGGCTGTGTGTTAGTTAGGGGGTAGTTACCTGGCTGTGTGTTAGTTAGGGGTAGTTACCTGGCTGTGTGTTAGTTAGGGGGTAGTTACCTGGCTGTGTGTTAGTTAGGGGTAGTTACCTGGCTGTGTGTTCATTAAGGGGTAGTTACCTGGCTGTGTGTTAGTTAGGGGTAGTTACCTGGCTGTGTGTTGGTTAGGGGTAGTTACCTGGCTGTGTGTCAGTTAAGGGGGTAGTTACCTGGCTGTGTGTTAGTTAGGAGTAGTTACCTGGCTGTGTGTTAGTTGAGGGTAGTTACCTGGCTGTGTGTTAGTTGGGAGGTAGTTACCTGGCTGTGTGTTAGTTAGGGGTAGTTACCTGGCTGTGTGTTAGTTAGGGGTAGTTACCTGGCTGTGTGTTAGTTAGGGGGTAGTTACCTGGCTGTGTGTTAGTTAGGGGGTAGTTACCTGGCTGTGAAGCTGATCTGTAGGGGCTGTGTGTTAGTTAGGGGGTAGTTACCTGGCTGTGAAGCTGATCTGTAGGGCTGTGTGTTAGTTGGGGGCAGTTACCTGGCTGTGAAGCTGATCTGTAGGGGCATGTGTGTTAGTTAGGGGCAGTTACCTCGGCTGTAGGCTGATCTGTAGGGGCTGTGTGTTAGTTAGGGGTAGTTAACTGGCTGTGTGTTAGTTAGGGGTAGTTACCTGGCTGTGTGTTAGTTAGGGGTAGTTACCTGGCTGTGTGTTAGTTAGGGGTAGTTACCTGGCTGTGTGTTAGTTAGGGGTAGTTACCTGGCTGTGTGTTAGTTAGGGGTAGTTACCTGGCTGTGAAGCTCGATCTGTAGGGGCTGTGTGTTAGTTAGGGGTAGTTACCTGGCTGTGTGTTAGTTAGGGGTAGTTACCTGGCTGTGTGTTCATTAGGGGGTAGTTACCTGGCTGTGTGTTCATTAAGGGGGCAGTTACCTGGCTGTGTGTTAGTTAGGGGGTAGTTACCTGGCTGTGTGTTCATTAAGGGGGTAGTTACCTGGCTGTGTGTTCATTAAGGGGGCAGTTACCTGGCTGTGTGTTAGTTAGGGGGTAGTTACCTGGCTGTGTGTTAGTTAGGGGGTAGTTACCTGGCTGTGAAGCTGATCTGTAGGGGCTGTGTGTTAGTTAGGGGGTAGTTACCTGGCTGTGAAGCTGATCTGTAGGGGCTGTGTCTTAGTTAGGGGTAGTTACCTGGCTATGAAGCTGATCTGTAGGGGCT
>NW_025753042.1:0-11414 GCF_021184085.1 Oncorhynchus gorbuscha
GCACACCGTTTATACACAGCACACAGTTTATACACAGCACACGTTTATACACAGTTTATACACAGCACACAGTTTATACACAGCACACAGTTTATACACAGCACACAGTTTATACACAGCACACCATCTGTAGCCCACTGTGTAAATCACTGCCAGTTGTTTGCTCACCAGATTTAGATCAAATATGTAATTCACTTGAACAAATTAAGACAATTGAACTGTCTCGACTTCCGCCGAAGTTGGTGCCTGTCCTTGTTCCGGCGGCGTTTGGCGGAAGACGGCATTTAGTACCACCCTCTGGGCACTATGAGTACCTCGTCATGCCGTACAGGTTGAGGAATGCTCCATCAGTCTTCCAATCCTTTGTAGACGAGATTTTCCGGGACCTGCACGGGCAGGGTGTAGTGGTGGGTGTAGTGGTGTGGTGGTGTATATCAGCGACATTATGATATTATGATATTACCTCATTGCTTAAGAGGGGACCGATGCAACTGCAGTGGCCGGCTGGGGCAGACAGGGCTTTTGGTCACCTGAAGCCTCTGTTTACTCAGGCTCCCATGCTGGATCATCCCGATGCCTCCTTGGCATTTATAGTGGAGGTAGACGCGTCCGAGGCTGGGATAGGTGCTGTGCTGTCTCAGCGCTCGAGTATGCCACCCAAACTCCGCCCCTGTGCTTTCTTTTCGAAGAAGCGGCGGAGCTTAACTATGATGTGGGGGACCGGGAGCTACTGGCTGTCGTAAAGGCTCTGAAAGTGTGGAGACATTGGCTTAAGGGGGCTAAGCACCCTTTCCTCATCTGGACTGACCACCGCAATCTGGAGTACATCCTGCCGGCGAGAAGACTGAACCCTCGTCAGGCAAGGTGGGCCATGTTTTTCACCTGTTTTGTTTTCACCCTTTCTTACAGACCAGGTTCCCAGAACGTGAAGGCAGACGCACTGTCCTGGATGTATGACACAGAGGAGCGGCCCATGGATCCCACTCCCATACTTCAGCTTCTGGCCTCGTGGCACCGGTGGTGTGGGAGCTGGATGTGGACATCGAGCGGGCGTTACGTGCAGAGCCCACTCCCCCCAGTGTCCAGCTGGGCGACTGTATGCTCCGTACAGTCCGTTTGCTATATTGGGTCCACACGTCCCCCTCCTCTGGTCACCCTGGCATCGGTAGGTCAGTGTGCTGTCTTAGTGGGAAGTACTGGTGGCCCACTTTAGCTAAGGACGTGAGGGTTTATGTTTCCTCCTGCTCGGTGTGCGCCCAGTGCAAGGCTCCTAGACACCTGCCCAGAGGGAAATTACAACCCCTACCAGTCCCAACTATTGGTGGATTTCGTGAAGGATCTTCCTCCGTCACAGGGAAACACCACGATCCTGGCCGATCAGTTTTCTGCCATCTGCCTGTTCACCCTCCGTGTCGTCCCCGAGGCCGGTGTCGATGTGCTGCTGGAGCCGCGCATCGGGAGGGGGGGGGGTACTTTCACAACTTCCGCCTAAGTTGGTGCCTCTCCTTGTTCCGGCGGTGTTCGGCGGACGATGTCACCGGTTTTCTAGCCGCTACTGATCTATGTTTCATTGTCCATTTGTTTTGTCTTTATTGTACACACCTGGTTTCCATGACATTATTATTTATTTCCCTATTTAAACTTACTGGATCCAAGATGGTGTAGCAGTAAGTCATCCTGTCGTATCGTGTCCCCTGTATATATCGTTTCTTTTTCGTTTTTACATATTTTTCTTCGCATATCTTTAAAAACATTTTGCTAAACCTACGCTTCCAAATACTCTCCTGCAACCCGCCTCACCCAATGTAGCTACTTTTTCCTAAAGTATTTATATTTACTTCAGAACCGGAACCCCTCAACTGAAGCTAGCCAGCTATGCTAGCGGTCTTCAGCTAACCGGTCATCAGCTAACCTTTAGCTCGGAAAGCTCTCGCCAGTTCGAACAACGCGACGCTAACCAGAGCATAACGGACCTATTTATTTTTTTATCCCCGGATTCCCACTGCAAACGGAACATTTTTCAGCTGGATCTTCACAACTAGCTATCTAGCTAAACCGCAACCCCGGATGATTACTCCTGCCTAGCGTTTCCACCCACTTGGCTTGAAGCTAGCCCGGCCAGAGAACCTGTGCTTACCACCGTAGCATACTCCTGGGCTACAATACCCGGGCCCACGACCGGTCTATCGATGTCACCGCATGAAGAGGAATAAACAGACTCACCCCATCGCGACGTCCCCCAAAGGCTAACTCTCTAGCCCTTGCTATCTCCTTGCTTGCTAATTCGGCATGCTAACTGCTAGCTTGTTTAGCCCAGGTCCGCTAACTGCTACCTTGTTTACCCCGGCCTGCTAACTGTTAGTTTGTTAGCACAGGTCTGCTAACCGTCTGCATCGCCGCGTCCCAAACACTCACTGGACCCATATGTACTTTCTATCTCTTTCTGATTTGTTTTAATTTGTTTATACCTCCGGAAACCTGCCTCACCCAATGTGATACGGAATCGCTATTATTTTTAATTTTTAGAACACACTCAAGAACCTCCAGAAGCTAACCAGCTAACTAGCTACAAGCTATTTAGTCATTGTTAGTTTTTTAACCTGGATAACACTCGCCAGTCCAGCTTCCCTGCCCCATCCACCGCTGCCCCCTGGACACTGATCACTTGGCTACATAGCTGATGCACGCTGGACTGTCCATTAATCACGGTACTCCATTCTGCTTGTTTGTTTTATCTGTCGGCTCCGTTGCCTAGTCAACGCCATTTTACCTGCTGTTTGTTGTGCTAGCTGACTAGCTGTTGCTGTCTCACCTACTGTTTTAGCTAGCTTTCCCAATTCAACACCTGTGATTACTGTATGCCTCGCTGTATGTCTCTCTCATATGTCAATATGCCTTGTATACTGTTGTTCAGGTTAGTGATCATTGTTTTAGTTCACAATGGAGCCCCTAGTTCCACTCTTCATACCCCTGTTACCTCCTTCGTCCCACCTCCCACACATGCGGTGACCTCACCCATTACAACCAGCATGTCCAGAGATACAACCTCTCTCATCATCACCCAGTGCCTGGGCTTACCTCCGCTGTACCCGCACCCCACCATACCCCTGTCTGCGCATTATGCCCTGAATATATTCTACCATGCCCAGAAACCTGCTCCTCTTATTCTCTGTCCCCAACGCTCTAGGCGACCAGTTTTGATAGCCTTCAGCCGCACCCTCATACTACTCCTTCTCTGCTCCGCGGGTGATGTGGAGGTAAACCCAGGCCCTGCATGT
Source organism: Oncorhynchus gorbuscha (assembly GCF_021184085.1). Taxonomy (NCBI): domain Eukaryota; kingdom Metazoa; phylum Chordata; class Actinopteri; order Salmoniformes; family Salmonidae; genus Oncorhynchus; species Oncorhynchus gorbuscha. The sequence continues at coordinate 3,279 of NW_025753042.1, forward strand.
CCCCAGGTACCCTCATTTGTTGACTTCTGTGATCGAAAAAGCCTTTCTGAAAGAGCTGCAAAACCTGGACCCGTATAAATCAGCTGGGCTTGACAATGGACCCTCTATTTCTGAAACTATCCGCCGCCATTGTTGCAACCCCTATTACCAGCCTGTTCAACCTCTCTTTCATATCGTCTGAGATCCCCAAGGATTGGAAAGCTGCCGCAGTCATCCCCCTCTTCAAAGGCGGAGACACCCTGGACCCAAACTGTTACAGACCTATATCCATCCTGCCCTGCCTATCTAAGGTCTTCGAAAGCCAAGTCAACAAACAGGTCACTGACCATCTCGAATCCCACCGTACCTTCTCCGGTGTGCAATCTGGTTTCCGAGCCTGTCACGGGTGCACCTCAGCCACACTCAAGGTACTAAACGATATCATAACCGCCATCGATAAAAGACAGTACTGTGCAGCCGTCTTCATCGACCTTGCCAAGGCTTTCGACTCTGTCAATCACCATATTCTTATCGGCAGACTCAGTAGCCTCGGTTTTTCGGATGACTGCCTTGCCTGGTTCACCAATTACTTTGCAGACAGAGTTCAGTGTGTCAAATCGGAGGGCATGCTGTCCGGTCCTCTGGCAGTCTTTATGGGGGTGCCACAGGGTTCAATTCTCGGGCCGACTCTTTTCTCTGTATATATCAATGATGTTGCTCTTGCTGCGGGCGATTCCCTGATCCACCTCTACGCAGACGACACCATTCTATATACTTTCGGCCCGTCATTGGACACTGTGCTATCTAACCTCCAAACGAGCTTCAATGCCATACAACACTCCTTCCGTGGCCTCCAACTGCTCTTAAACGCTAGTAAAACCAAATGCATGCTTTTCAACCGATCGCTGCCTGCACCCGCATGCCCGACTAGCATCACCACCCTGGATGGTTCCGACCTTGAATATGTGGACATCTATAAGTACCTAGGTGTCTGGCTAGACTGCAAACTCTCCTTCCAGACTCATATCAAACATCTCCAATCGAAAATCAAATCAAGAGTCGGATTTCTATTCCGCAACAAAGCCTCCTTCACTCACGCCGCCAAGCTTACCCTAGTAAAACTGACTATCCTACCGATCCTCGACTTCGGCGATGTCATCTACAAAATGGCTTCCAACACTCTACTCAGCAAACTGGATGCAGTTTATCACAGTGCCAACCGTTTTGTCACTAAAGCACCTTATACCACCCACCACTGCGACTTGTATGCTCTAGTCGGCTGGCCCTCGCTACATATTCGTTGCCAGACCCACTGGCTCCAGGTCATCTACAAGTCCATGCTAGGTAAAGCTCCGCCTTATCTCAGTTCACTGGTCACGATGGCAACACCCATCCGTAGCACGCGCTCCAGCAGGTGTATCTCACTGATCATCCCTAAAGCCAACACCTCATTTGGCCGCCTTTCGTTCCAGTACTCTGCTGCCTGTGACTGGAACGAATTGCAAAAATCGCTGAAGTTGTAGACTTTTATCTCCCTCACCAACTTCAAACATCAGCTATCTGAGCAGCTAACCGATCGCTGCAGCTGTACATAGTCTATTGGTAAATAGCCCACCCATTTTCACCTACCTCATCCCCACACTGTTTTTATTTATTTACTTTTCTGCTCTTTTGCACACCAATATCTCTACCTGTACATGACCATCTGATCATTTATCACTCCAGTGTTAATCTGCAAAATTGTAATTATTCGCCTACCTCCTCATGCCTTTTGCACACATTGTATATAGACTCCCTTTTTTTCTACTGTGTTATTGACTTGTTAATTGTTTACTCCATGTGTAACTCTGTGTTGTCTGTTCACACTGCTATGCTTTATCTTGGCCAGGTCGCAGTTGCAAATGAGAACTTGTTCTCAACTAGCCTACCTGGTTAAATAAAGGTGAAATAAGAAAAAAAATTAAACCCTCTGGTTCCCACATGGTTTTGTGCGTGTTTGTTCGTTGTGAAGTGTTCGCTATTTTATGTGAGCTGGAGTATTTTCCCTGCATGGAATTTATTTTGTTGTTTATTCGAGTAAAGTATGTTATTTATGTCATGCAGGTGAAAGAGGACCCAAAAGCGACTTAACAGAAACAGAGTTTATTTAAGTCCAAACAGGGAATAACCGAAATCCTCTAGTCTGTAGAGGGGAATAACTGGAGAAGCGGCCACAGACTGCAGGTCGCTTCGGGTAGGCGCAGGCCGTAGTAGACAGAGACACCTGCTCACACGCAGCATCTGATGAAGGCAAAAAACACGACAGGACAGGGCGATACACAATCACAGCAAAAACACGACAGGACAGGGCGAAACGCAATCACAGCATGGTGAATACTAAACAAGGAACCGACGGGACAGGAACGGAACACAAAGGAATAAATAGGGACTCTAATCAGGGGAAAGGATCGGGAACAGGTGTGGGAAGACTAAATGATGATTAGGGGAATAGGAACAGCTGGGAGCAGGAACGGAACGATAGAGAGAAGAGAGAGCGAGAGAGTGAGAGGGGAGGGGGAGAGAGAGGGATAGAAAGAGGGAAAGAACCCAATAAGACCAGCAGAGGGAAACGAACAGAATGGGGAGCACAGGGACAAGACATGATAATAAATGACAAACATGACAGTACCCCCCACTCACCGAGCGCCTCCTGGCGCACTCGAGGAGGAATCCTGGCGGCAACGGAGGAAATCATCGATGAGTGAACGGTCCAGCACGTCCCGAGACGGAACCCAACTCCTCTCCTCAGGACCGTAACCCTCCCAATCCACTAAGTATTGGTGACCCCGTCCCCGAGAACGCATGTCCATGATCTTATGTACCTTGTAAATAGGTGCGCTCTCGACAAGGACGGGAGGGGGAGGGAAGACGAACGGGGGTGCGAAGAAAGGGCTTAACACAGGAGACATGGAAGACAGGATGGACGCGACGAAGATGTCGCGGAAGAAGCAGTCGCACAGCGACAGGATTGACGACCTGGGAGACACGGAACGGACCAATGAACCGCGGAGTCAACTTACGAGAAGCTGTCGTAAGAGGAAGGTTGCGAGTGGAAAGCCACACTCTCTGGCCGCAACAATACCTTGGACTCTTAATCCTGCGTTTATTGGCGGCTCTCACCGTCTGTGCCCTGTAACGGCAAAGTGCAGACCTCACCCTCCTCCAGGTGCGCTCACAACGTTGGACAAACGCTTGAGCGGAGGGAACGCTGGACTCGGCAAGCTGGGATGAGAACAGAGGAGGCTGGTAACCCAGACTACTCTGAAACGGAGATAACCCGGTAGCAGACGAAGGAAGCGAATTGTGAGCGTATTCTGCCCAGGGGAGCTGTTCTGCCCAAGACGCAGGGTTTCTGAAAGAAAGGCTGCGTAGTATGCGACCAATCGTCTGATTGGCCCTCTCTGCTTGACCGTTAGACTGGGGATGAAACCCGGAAGAGAGACTGACGGACGCACCAATCAAACGACAGAACTCCCTCCAAAACTGTGACGTGAATTGCGGGCCTCTGTCTGAAACGGCGTCTAACGGGAGGCCATGAATTCTGAATACATTCTCAATAATGATTTGTGCCGTCTCCTTAGCGGAAGGAAGTTTAGCGAGGGGAATGAAATGTGCCGCCTTAGAGAACCTATCGACAACCGTCAGAATCACAGTCTTCCCCGCAGACAAAGGCAGACCGGTAATGAAGTCTAAGGCAATGTGAGACCATGGTCGAGAAGGAATGGGGAGCGGTCTGAGACGACCGGCAGGAGGAGAGTTACCCGACTTAGTCTGCGCGCAGTCCGAACAAGCAGCCACGAAACGGCGCGTGTCACGCTCCTGAGTCGGCCACCAAAAGCGCTGGCGAATAGACGCAAGAGTGCCTCGAACACCGGGATGACCAGCTAACTTGGCAGAGTGAGCCCACTGAAGAACAGCCAGACGAGTGGAAACAGGAACGAAAAGGGAGGTTACTAGGACAAGCGCGCGGCGACGCAGTGTGCGTGAGTGCTTGCTTAACCTGTCTTTCAATTCCCCAGACTGTTAACCCGACAACACGCCCATAAGGAAGAATCCCCTCGGGATCAGTAGAAGCCACAGAAGAACTAAACAGACGGGATAAGGCATCAGGCTTGGTGTTCTTGCTACCCGGACGGTAAGAAATCACAAACTCGAAACGAGCGAAAAACAACGCCCAACGAGCTTGACGGGCATTAAGTCGTTTGGCAGAACGGATGTACTCAAGGTTCTTATGGTCTGTCCAAACGACAAAAGGAACGGTCGCCCCCTCCAACCACTGTCGCCATTCGCCTAGGGCTAAGCGGATGGCGAGCAGTTCACGGTTACCCACATCATAGTTGCGCTCAGATGGCGACAGGCGATGAGAAAAATAAGCGCAAGGATGAACCTTATCGTCAGACTGGAAGCGCTGGGATAGAATGGCTCCCACGCCTACCTCTGAAGCGCCAACCTCGACAATGAATTGTCTAGTGACGTCAGGAGTAACGAGGATAGGAGCGGACGTAAACGTTCTTTTAGAAGATCAAAAGCTCCCTGGGCGGAACCGGACCACTTAAAACACGTCTTGACAGAAGTAAGAGCTGTGAGAGGGGCAGCAACTTGACCGAAATTACGAATGAAACGCCGATAGAAATTAGCGAAACCTAAAAAGCGCTGCAACTCGACACGTGACCTTGGAACGGGCCAATCACTGACAGCTTGACCTTAGCGGAATCCATCTGAATGCCTTCAGCGGAAATAACGGAACCGAGAAAAGTAATGGAGGAGACATGAAAAGAGCACTTCTCAGCCTTTACGTAGAGACAATTCTCTAAAAGGCGCTGTAGAACACGTCGAACGTGCTGAACATGAATCTCGAGTGACGGAGAAAAAATCAGGATATCGTCAAGATAGACAAAAACAAAATGTTCAGCATGTCTCTCAGAACATCATTAACTAATGCCTGAAAAACAGCTGGCGCATTGGCGAGACCGAACGGCAGAACCCGGTACTCAAAATGCCCTAACGGAGTGTTAAACGCCGTTTTCCACTCGTCCCCCTCTCTGATGCGCACGAGATGGTAAGCGTTACGAAGGTCCAACTTAGTAAAGCACCTGGCTCCCTGCAGAATCTCGAAGGCTGATGACATAAGGGGAAGCGGATAACGATTCTTAACCGTTATGTCATTCAGCCCTCGATAATCCACGCAGGGGCGCAGAGTACCGTCCTTCTTCTTAACAAAAAGAACCCCGCCCCGGCCGGAGAAGAAGAAGGCACTATGGTACCGGCGTCAAGAGACACAGACAAATAATCCTCGAGAGCCTTACGTTCGGGAGCCGACAGAGAGTATAGTCTACCTCGAGGAGGAGTGGTCCCCGGAAGGAGATCAATACTACAATCATACGACCGGTGAGGAGGAAGGGAGTTGGCTCGGGACCGACTGAAGACCGTGCGCAGATCATGATATTCCTCCGGCACTCCTGTCAAATCGCCAGGTTCCTCCTGAGAAGTAGGGACAGAAGAAACGGGAGGGATGGCAGACATTAAACACTTCACATGACAAGAAACGTTCCAGGATAGGATAGAATTACTAGACCAATTAATAGAAGGATTATGACATACTAGCCAGGGATGACCCAAAACAACAGGTGTAAACGGTGAACGGAAAATCAAAAAAGAAATAGTCTCACTGTGGTTACCAGATACTGTGAGGGTTAAAGGTAGTGTCTCAAATCTGATACTGGGAAGATGACTACCATCTAAGGCGAACATGGGCGTAGGCTTCTCTAACTCTCTGAAAGGAATGTCATGTTTCCGAACCCATGCTTCGTCCATGAAACAACCCTCAGCCCCAGAGTCTATCAAGGCACTACATGTAGCACCCGAACCGGTCCAGCGTAGGTGGACCGACAAAGTAGTACAGGACTTTGATGGAGAGACTTGAGTAGTTGCGCTCACCTGTAGCCCTCCGCTTACAGATGAGCTCTGGCTTTTACTGGACATGAATTAACAAAATGTCCAGCAACTCCGCAATAGAGGCACAGGCGGTTGGTGATCCTCCGTTCCCTCTCCTTATTCGAGATGCGAATCCCTCCCAGCTGCATGGGCTCAGTCTCAAAGCCAGAGGAGGGAGATGGTTGCGATGCGGAGCAGGGAAACACCGTTGATGCGAGCTCTCTTCCACGAGCCCGGTGACGAAGATCTACCCGTCGTTCTATGCGGATGGCGAGAGCAATCAAAGAGTCCACATCTGAAGGAACCTCCCGGGAGAGAATCTCATCCTTAACCACTGCGTGGAGTCCCTCCAGAAAACGAGCGAGCAGCGCCGGCTCGTTCCACTCACTAGAGGCAGCAAGAGTGCGAAACTCAATAGAATAATCCGTTATGGACCGTTCACCTTGGCATAAGGAAGCCAGGGCCCTAGAAGCCTCCCCACCAAAAACTGAACGGTCAAAAACCCGAATCATCTCCTCTTTAAAGTTCTGGAATTTGTTAGAGCAATCAGCCCTTGCCTCCCAGATAGCTGTGCCCCATTCTCGAGCCCGGCCAGTAAGGAGTGAAATGACGTAAGCAACCCGAGCTCTCTCTAGAGTATGTGTTGGGTTGGAGAGAGAACACAATCTCACACTGCGTGAGAAAGGAGCGGCACTCAGTGGGCTGCCCGGAGTAGCAAGGTGGGTTATTAACCCTAGGTTCTGGAGGCTCGGCAGGCCAGGAAGTAACAGGTGGCACGAGACGTAGACTCTGGAACTGTCCAGAGAGGTCGGAAACCTGAGCGGCCAGGTTCTCCACGGCATGGCGAGCAGCAGACAATTCCTGCTCGTGTCTGCCGAGCATGGCTCCTTGGATCTCGACGGCAGTGTAACGAGCGTCTGAAGTCGCTGGGTCCATTCCTTGGTCGGTTCCTTCTGTCATGCAGGTGAAAGAGGACCCAAAAGCGACTTAACAGAAACAGAGTTTATTTAAGTCCAAACAGGGAATAACAGAAATCCTCTAGTCTGTAGAGGGGAATAACTGGAGAAGCGGCCACAGACTGCAGGTCGCTTCGGGTAGGCGCAGGCCGTAGTAGACAGAGACACCTGCTCACACGCAGCATCTGATGAAGGCAAAAAACACGACAGGACAGGGCGATACACAATCACAGCAAAAACACGACAGGACAGGGCGAAACGCAATCACAGCATGGTGAATACTAAACAAGGAACCGACGGGACAGGAACGGAACACAAAGGAATAAATAGGGACTCTAATCAGGGGAAAGGATCGGGAACAGGTGTGGGAAGACTAAATGATGATTAGGGGAATAGGAACAGCTGGGAGCAGGAACGGAACGATAGAGAGAAGAGAGAGCGAGAGAGTGAGAGGGGGAGGGGGAGAGAGAGGGATAGAAAGAGGGAAAGAACCCAATAAGACCAGCAGAGGGAAACGAACAGAATGGGGAGCACAGGGACAAGACATGATAATAAATGACAAACATGACAATTTACTCAGTTAGTTCTGTGTCCTGTGCCTGACTCCTTCCTATCCGCTGCACATTGACACTTGACAAGAACATAATCAGGGCCATGCACTTTAATGTGCTGATGGTTCAATTCCAAACAGAAAACGGTCTACTTTAATGTGATAATGGTCCAATTCTAAAAACAGAAAATGTGCTAAAGGTTCAAATCCAAAGCAGAAAACTTTCTACTTTAATGTAATAATGGTTCAATTCCAAACAGAAAACTGTCTACTTTAATGTGCTAAAGGTTCATTTCCAAACAGAAAACTTTCTACTTTAATGTGCTAAAGGTTCATTTCCAAACAGAAAACTTTCTACTTTAATGTGATAATGGTTCAATTCCAAACAGAAAACTGTCTACTTTAATGTGATAATGGTTCAATTCCAAAGCAGAAAACGGTCTACTTTAATGTGATAATGGTTCAATTCCAAAGCAGAAAACGGTCTACTTTAATGTGATAATGGTTCAATTCCAAAGCAGAAAACGGTCTACTTTAATGTGATAATGGTTCAATTCCAAAGCAGAAAACGGTCTACTTTAATGTGCTAATGGTTCAATTCTAAAAACAGAAAATGTGCTAAAGGTTCAATTCCAAACAGAAAACGGTCTACTTTAATGTAATAATGGTTCAATTCTA